>NW_020224950.1:30450-75763 GCF_003070985.1 Temnothorax curvispinosus | reverse complement strand
ATACAAGTTTCGCTTAATTATTAATATTAGACTTACTATTATCGCTGGCTGTTATGGAAAGAGCGTCTCCTAATGCGTCAATAGACCCTCGAGAATCGGAAGGGTCCAACCTCGTCACTCAGCTGGAGGAGTTTTCGAGTAGTGGTTCGACAATTAATAAAGACAAAATACGTATGAACTTCGTGCGTAAAATAAAAGACAAAAGGCGCTCGCTCCGGCTGAGTACGTATTTTTATAGGGACCGATTTGAATGCTGGCTGGATTTTTCGTGTCCTGATTTGCTAATGAGCGAATAGAGATGGTAATTATGGGAGGCTTCTATGGCTTCCATTGGTTAGAATTAATTCCTTCTAGAAGGTTCTAAGGACGCTTTGGAGGGAGTCAAAGGATGCACTTGAGTCATACTGCATTAGCTCTCGACTGGCAAATATGTTATTTTTCTCGCGCTATCATTCGGACGCTTCTTCACCGAGATCCTTTGATTCCTGCCGACATTCTGGGTGGTACGGCCGAGGCGTATTTTATATTATTATCGATCGCATTGTAGGGGACTGCGACGTCTTATGAATCATCGCATGGCAAGGGGCGGCTACAACGTCTTGGTGAATCATAGCAAAGGTTAATATTAATATGAAAATGCAAGGTTTACGACAGAGACAATTATAATTGACCGATTTTGAAGAGTTTTGAAAAAGGGGACAAAATTTAATTTGCGTGACGTCACAGTTGACAGCATTTTTTGTATAATACAATACAGGAAAGTCCCCTATTATGAGATAGGCTCCTAATATGCGACAGCTATAGCTATAGGTTTCTGCTAAACTAATAGGCCCTATCTATTGGTTCCACCATGAACTTATTGCCCTTGGGGTAAAATCTATTTAGTGGAAAATTCATTGTTTGATCGTGCGTGTAGTCGTTGCAGAGAAAGAAATTATGAAATTGGATGTTGTCAAGTGCCATGGATATGAGTCTTTAAACCTTGTTTATTATATTGAGTTGCTCAATTGTAGAGATTAGATTTGGTGATCGCGAAACCGCAAGGCGTGGTGCTCGTAACATGAGATACTCAGAGTACTCCTGGGTTGCTGGAGTATGAAAGTTATTGTATAGTAATAAAAGAAGAGAAAATACTATATTAACGTTAAGGGAAGGTTTATACGAATTTATAAGTCTGTGCTGATCTTGATTTGAGAGGGAAGAGTGGAGGGGGAAGATTATAGGTACAATATTGAGTATAAGTGGGTTTACGATTGTTGCAAATATGCTTCTCCATTACATTTGTCTTTCAAAAACTTTAAATAAAGTTTTTTAATTGCAATATCATGTATTTTGCACTTTATTAGCGATTTTCCGGGGTCTCTCATGTTAGAAGCACACTTTTGCGGTTTTGCCGAAAGCTCATTTTTCACATTTTTCTAATTTTCAGCAAAATTAATATTTAAATTAAATTTTACATTTCAGTATCTTAAAGCTTATTAAATTCCCTTCAAAATGACCTACTATATTTTTCAATTCTGCCCATAGACTTCCGGCAATCACACAAAATAGATATGGTATCTCATAATCGGGTACTTTCCTCTACATCTACATTTCTGACATGATCTTATTGCCCCCCTTATTTCTGCCATATATGCCATCTTATTTCTGGCAATGATCTTAACGATTTTTACTTGCATATAAAATATGATTATATATATAAAATATTGTATAATCTAATCGCAAATTTACTTTTTGTAAAAAAAAACGCAAAAGTTATTTTTATAATTATTATTTTTCTTATATATACGAACAGAGATTATACAGAGTTTATACATTTCGTCTATCAGACTATGCAATTTTTCTATTTCTATCTGAACAGAAGTAGAAAAATTCAATGACCTTTTTTTTATCTTACAAAAGTCAGAACTGAACTCCACCAAGTTTGATAAAACTTGGCAGGATTTACAGAGAAAGTTCTCCTGAATGTAATAATACCAGTTTACACGAGGTATAAATTCGCGATTCCCAATTTCCGCGCAACTTTCAGACCCTCGACTTTCTGTGCCGTGCTACGAGACTTCTTCATGAAAAAAAATAATTGTATCGGATTCTACGGATACAAATCTAGAATTATATTGATGTAAATTGGACAAAAAAGAATTACAGTAAGTGCGTAAAAGGAAAATAAATTTAGAAATCTCAATGCCGACACGCGCGCGTGGCGTCAGTAGAAAAAGACTTTTATGGTCAGACATCTGAGGGAAAACTGATTAGTGATTAACCTCGCGTATGAGACAATCTACACGAATAAAATTTTTTTCTTTCATCTTAAAACCGACCATCAACTAACGCTGTTGGCCACATCACGCGTACATATATATTGTATGACATAATATATCTGTAGAAATATATATGTTTAATTAATGGTGTAATAATCATTTGCCTGTTATCAATATGTCTCTTCTGTATACGTCACAGAGTTGCATAAAAAATTAAACAGTCGTAATTGGTTCCTCGATCGCATAAAATATTTCTTTCCCCTATCCGCCGATTAATCTCGCGATTGTCGAAAACACGAAAACGCGCGTATGGCAACACGTGAATTTAATTCATCGTGACGTTACTTGTTTGCGATCTTGCGGATTTAATCGTTGAGATGCCACTTACAATTAGCTAATTGCTTCTGCTTGTAATTCGCTTAATCGTACAAAGAGCGTACGAATGTTCTCCGCGCTCGGTATAGTTATTTACAATTTCCTTGTGCGTTAATCCTCAATAATAACAGGGAGGATAGAATTAAGGATGAACTGGGATGAACTGAGAAGGTAATTTTATTGTTAACAGTATATCCTTTATTTTTTCCTTTGCCTTTATTTTTTACTTTCATGAAAAGACATCTATTATTTGCTTCGTTTTACAGATTTACATATTTCATTAACATTTACATATTTCTTTTTATTATAAATATATATAATTGCGAAGCCAATTGTGTGTGTAATTTGTATATGCCTAATCTTTATACGTGTGGGTACAGATTTACTTGAAATAGGGAAGAAAGAATTAGAAGTAATTAAACTAAGAAAGTAATTTCATTATATATGTATATCAAGCAAAAGTATTCTTTACTTTTGCCTCATGCTTTTTTTGCTTCCATCAGAAGACGATAATACTTTGTTTTGATATAAATTTACACAGTTTCCTAACATTTACAAATCTTATCAAAGACGTTTGAGAAGTAAAAGTGCGGTGTGTTGCATATATACATAAATCGCATGTGCGAGAGTATAAGTATTTGCTGCGTTATCGATGCGTGCACGGACAATCGCAATAATCTCCAGTCAGCTGAACCGCGTGCCGGACCTCATTTTGCCTCCTCGACCGCGCCGCAGTTTCCTCCAGCCAAGACACGTTCACGTGCTTGGCGGTCCGCGGAAAGTCCGTAAAGTCCTTGCGAATGAAAGAGCAATGTTTCACGATCTTTTCTCACGCGGGTATTATCGGATAGATATGATTTTCATGCTATTCAACTCAAATATTTCTAAATTTTCACGCACACCCAAGAGATAATAATTGTAATCGTGTATTACAATCTCACAGGGAGTACGGGGACACTTGTCCCCGATATTATATCGTTTACCTAGTTCAAGTTCATTCAAACTTACCCCGAGGACGGCTGAGGACGGAATTTCTGCGCGTGTATGAATGACATGAGTCGCCGTCAAATCGTGTCCGTTCGTCGGCGTAACTATGGTGGCGCCGAGTCTAACGTTTTATTAACATTGTCAAGGAAAGATCATAGTTAAAGGGCATCAGCAGGCTCGGTTTTAAACTCGCCCCCAGAAGAAGATATATTTCGTAAAGAACGAGAAAAGTGAACCTGGGTTCACGACGCGGAAACATCGCATGAACGATTCCAGCGACGGCGACGGGGTAAACGGCGATTGGATAGTCCCTCCAGGGATAAGAATCCTACGCGAGCCAGCGCGAGGTTTCTGGCCATTGTAACCCATCGAGAATCTGATTTAAAATTTAAAAATTGAATTGCACTATTATGTAATTGAATTAAATTAGTGGTGGTCGATACGAGACCTATATTGGGATAATTTCCCGTTAGAGAATGGGGAGGCAGTAAAAATTTATGAAATTACCGAGGGCGAGCGCGATCATTATAAAATCATCGAGCTTTTATGAAATTGTGAATGTAAGTGTAAAGATAACGCAATTAAGGGAAATATAGTGGTGCGGGAATTATCAAAATAATGATGAAAGAAAGGATACGTTTTAAGCATCCTTCGTGCGTCCTTCCTCCTGCTTGTATCGAAATCAGGCGCGAGACTCACTCGCATGTCTTGCAGCACATTATTATATTTCTGAAAGAAAGTTTGCGATAGACAAAAGAGAAAAAGAGTGAGATAATGTAACCAAGAGAAATAATAATGATACAAACATAAAATAGTGTAATATAAAGAAGAAAGAAGGTAAAGTAAAGCAACATAAAAATTTATATAAAAAAACAAAAATAACACATAATATAATCAATGTAGATATGTCTATGGTAAGTATGTATAAAATAAAAAATTCTTTATAATATTGCAATATATAATTATACATATTATATTATCGGAGCAATAATAATAAAATTAATTAATTGAGTAAATATAAATCGAAAGAGGACAAAAGGACGGGAGCATTTATTAAAAGATTCGCGATATCGTATGAAAAAACAAAACGTAAAAATATAGAAAATTTTGCGGTCACAGAAATCAATTAAGATAATTTCTCTGGCTACATCGAAGAAAAAACGGTCACTTAATTATTGTTAGTCATTACTTACGATATCCTCGGTGTCCGAATCAAAGACACTCGCATCGAACGAAGACTCGAAAGATCCTTCTGTTCCGCTAGCGAAATGATCAATGCAATCCTCCCTTTCCCGTTTTATCTCCGATCTCTCCTCTTTCTTGAACCTTGTTGACGGGAAATCCTTCATTTCGTCCTTAATATCGCGTTTAACTTTCGCTTTCTTCTTCTCTGACCGGACTTTGTCGGATGATCCATCGTCGCATTCATCTCCCTTTTGTCTTTTTCGGGTTTCTTCCGAAAGTGGTATCCTCTTAACTTCCTTCTTGACATCCATCGGCTCCTCCTTGACCTTGGAACTCGTTGATGGCGCATCCCACGAGGCTGTTTTCACGCTCTCGTTCTTCCTCGGCGACGTGTTCGCAGAATCAGGCAGCTTTTTCCTCTTTGAGACGTCCTTGACATCCGCTAACGTACCGAACAAGCGATCGAAATCGGCGGATTCGGGCTTCTTCTGGAAGAGGCGACGCAACTCGTTCAGGGTGGTGGCCGTCGACCAGTCCTTGTCGTGGCGGATCCGCGTGACACGCGGAAACCGGATGCTGATGCCGTCTGCAGTATGCACTCCTTGATTCGTAAACTCGGCTCCCGTTATCTCCCATACTGGCTGTTTCTGCGTCGGGTTTCCACCCGTCGTCAAAATAACGATTAATGGTTACGGCATTATATGGAGGTCCGTAGAGTTTGCGTTTTAAAAATGAAAATCGCATGATCCGAATGAAAAGAGAACAGCGGAAGATTATCAATATTAATTAATCGACTAAATATGGAATTAGGAAGAAGTAAATAGAGATTAGTATATTTAGAAAGAAACATAAAAATGAGATATTTTAAGTCCTTGAAGATTGGTAATTATTATAATATTTAAGATAAAGAATTAACTCCTGTTTTATCCTATAAGGAAATCTCATATGCAACACCGATTTTGTGTCATAAAATAATTTATAAAAAGAAATTTAGAAATTAGATACCAAAAGTTCAATATAAAATTGCTTGTTGTTGACATAATAAAATTTCCGTCCCAGCAACAGGCTGGTTTGTTGGTCGATGGGTCAACTCGCTGGATTACCTTGGGATCTCTCGCCACGAAATCCGGTACCATGGGTTTTTTGGCAAGTAACCAGCTCGGTAGCTTCTCTGCGTCTTTGCCGATCTTCACCATGTCCAGCTGGTCCTGTAATAACGCCAGGGTGGCATCGTCGTGTCCAGTGTGTACCTACGATGACAGGCGTAATCTCCCACTCTGATTCGAGTTGACATTTGAAAAACTCATTAAACATTTTATTTACTTTGGTAACAGTTAACCACTTGCCGTGCCTCTCGTCGTAGCAGCCCATTAAAAAGACCGACAGAATGCCGCCTGTAAAACAAATTTAAAAAAAAAAGAAGAAAAAACACTTAGAAATATTGAACACATTGAATTGGTGCATTGGAATTACAACGCTGATATTCCCACGATAATTTCTGGTATACAGTTAAATTTTACGAATTTTTCGCACCGCGCCGCGATATATAAAGCGTCGCGGTTCATACGGACCTTTGTTGCCCGTGCCGTACCATGCACCAAGTACGACGAGATCTGCGCTATCAGCCATCGCACCACCACACAGATAGTCCTTTTTTACCTTCAACCAGTGCCTCTTGCCCGGCTCGTATTTGCTCTGAAAATGCAAAGATTTCGAAACAGAATAAAACCCAAACAGTGTTACGAAGTAGGTCTTCAAATATTATCAATTTTATCGCTGGAAATTATGGATAGATAAAACGAGAGAAACATTTGTAATATAAAAATAATGAAGTGAATAAATAATTAATAATATGTAAATAAATAATGTCTACGATTATTTAATCATTCATCGGTCGTGTCATCGAAGGAATATAATAATAATGTGAGAGTTCCCGTAACGGGAAAGTCTCTACGTGCCTAATACAAGAGTCGATACGTACATCGATGTCCTTCAGAACCAAACCCTCGAGACCCAGTTTCAACACTTGAACAATCCTTTCCGCTAAATCCCGTGGATCCTGGAAATCAGACGCGAATCTCGTAATCCACGATACCGCCATAAATAAATAGTAATTAGCGCTTTTTTAAATTCTATTTCATTACATGCACTTCGTGAACCTCCGACAACATTATTCTGTTCGGTATCTCGGTCATCCTGTCCTTCAAGATGTTCCTGCGCTCCAACATAGATCTAACGCAACGAGAGAGAAAGAGAAGAGAAAGAGATTTAACGTACCGTCATCAGAATAATTATTATAAAGTATTATTGTATATTTTTACGAAAACTCGATATTTACTTGTCTATAAGTATCTCGCTGTTGTAATATAAGCAGTCGAAGACAAAAAGACATACATTGGCGTTTTTGAATTCGGCTTTCTGAAAACAAACTCGATCACGTATATTAAAATGTCCTTATCGTATTATTATTTAAAGTTATCACTGCATTATTATAAACTCGTCGATTGCAAAATTAAAAATAATGAATTAAATGACAGAAACAGATGCAAAGATATATTCCATCCAAAAATCGTCAAAGAAAAGATAATTGAATAAAAAAAATTTGCGGCAAGGAAAAAAACTCGTCGATCTTACTTTATGAATTCCTAAGGTTCCGAAAGGCAAAGGTTGCCCAGTCTCATTGTCAACCATGAGAACCTCAGAATCGAGGATTAGATCGTCGCCATCAGGAAACGCCTGCACTATATAATCCTTGAAGAGATTCACCTGGAAAAATAGATTATTCGATCGCGTCGGCTCTTTAAGCTTGGAAATCGCGCGGTCGCACTTTGTTATCGTGCGTTTCGGATTTCGTTATTTTCAATTCTATTAGATCATCACGTAAAAAATACCAACAACTCTCGAGTAATTTATCAGAAAATAAAGTATTTAAATCCTTTCAAGAAATCCGGCTTAAAACGTGATAATCGTTTATAAATAGTTACGGTATTTCACGTAACAGTTTTTGGCTCAATTTTACCTTAAATTAAAAACAAATATTTTATAGATATATTACAGTTGCCGGAACTTCTGATTAAAAACCTAAAAATTTCTTTAAATTGATTATCTTAACAACATTCTTCGCGCTTCTTGGTGGCGCTATTTTCGCAATGTCATTGTAAAACATTCAAATACAAAAAATAAATAAAAAAACGTTTTTGGCTTCATATCCGATTCCGTTAAATTTTGCGTAATATTAATAATCACATTTTTATGTTAATTTAATCTTTTCTGTTTCTGCACGGTATCTATAACGTCGCGTAAACCTTCTGAATCATTAAGGGCCAATTTCATCAACCACGGTTAGCTTAACCGACGGTTAAAGTTAGCAGGATTGACTAATAGAAAGCAGGGTGGATTCATTTCTATTGGTCAATCATGCTAACTTTAACCGTCGGTAAAGCTAACCGTGGTTAGTGAAATTGGCTCTAAGCAACATTAATTTAATTCCTTTCGCAAATTGTTTACGCATTTCTGGAAATTATCATCTATACCTTGTGCGGCAGGACCGGCTTGAGGGATCTGCTGAAGTATCGAAAGTCGTTTCCGCATTTGTGCACCTGCACGCGCTCGCCGTCGTACTTGACCTCCGACAACATTCCGTTCGGGCACTTTCGCATCGCCATTTCCACGGACGTGCACGCCTCTGCCTTAATTAATCAATCAATCAATTAATTAATTAATTAACTATCCGGCTGATTAGTAAATTATACAATGCACGATTATTTAGCTCTCCAAATATAGTGTATAACAAACTTATTAACGTGTATCATAAATATAATAATAACAAGTGAATTAATAAACAATGCAATTACTAACTACTAAATAACATAAATAATTCAAACGTAAATAATTATTGATATCATACATAGAATATATTTTGTGTATTATATATACATAGATATATATTATATTAAAAAACTAGATAACTTTCGCGGATTTATTTCGATATACCAGCATCGGTAAAACGGGCGTCATCAGCGAAATGGCCACTTTTTTCCGGCTTAAGGGCGAGCTCGAGGCATGCGGTTTATCCTCCAGATTCGGCAGGAAACGTCGCACTACCGCTTCCAGATCTCGGGACATCTGGAAGGCCTTGTACGCATCCGCATGGAGCCCCTCGAGACTGGATACGACAGCGCAAATATATATACATATATATATTTTAATTACCGTCTTCGAATCGATTTTAAAACTAACAGAAAAAGAAACACTTGCGCGCACTCACATATGTTTCGGTCCGGCGTTGATTCTCAGATCGTGTTTGATCAGACGCACGATCATCTTCAGATCGTTGGCGGTACATCTACAATTTTTATCGTGCATTCGTAACGATTTTGAATACTTAAACATAAAAATAAAAAAATCAAAACGAAAGATGGCATTCAACCATTCAGCTGCAATTGTTGTTTATGCGTATCGTCTTTTATATCGAGCATAATTGAAGCAAATAAAATTTTGAAAGAGAAATAAGGAGTAATATTAAGTGCATGGAATAAATACGTGATAAACTGCAAGAGAGATTGAGACTCCAATTTTAATTGCCAAAATAGCTTTATCGTTATTTTATATATGTCAATTGGATATGGAAATGATAAGTCGGGGCTACGCAACGTAATCGCCTCGGTAATCGCGGTGCGTTTGATATTTCTTTCATTGATAAATATTCCGAGAAGACCTCTTCACATGCCACAGCTGAAAGGTTAACGAGAAGAACGGCCGATCAACGAACTTACTTATCAAGGATAGATCGAAAATGCTGGATCTGCTCCTCTTCCTTGGTCAAACGCGACAAGTTTTCCAAAAAGAGATCGACCTGTCCAATAAATCTTATTAATAAAGGCATGAGACTTCGATGGGTCATTCTGTGCATATTTGCATTTGTTTTGTCGGATGAATTGCGGATAAATTACGGACTTTCATTATCATGTATTTTATCTCAAAATTATCCAATTATTGTTTATTACAGACGGATTATAGTTAAATAGACAAATTAAACAAACCATTTAATTAAAATTTCAATACTTTATGTTGACGTTCCTAATTCAAATTTTCCTTAACCCTAGTTAACTTAATCATAAATTCACCATGGATAATTGTTGGACCAATTAAAATTAATTACGGAGAAAAATCGAAAAAATAAATCAAAAGAATTAAATAAATTGTCGGACTAATTGATTATAATTATAGTCCAACAATTTGTTTAACTTTTTCATTTAGTTCTCCGGCTTATCTCATCATGATTTCTCTTCGTTCTCGAAATTCGCGAAACTACGCCGACTTACGTCTTGAATTGTCAACACGCTCGCGGCGCAAGGCGACACGGCAGCGCTATTTTCAAAGAACACGCTGATCGTCTCGGCCACGTCGCCTTGCTCCAGATGTTCCAGCATCGCGTCCTCGTCCTGGAGCAGCAATCGCGCGAACAATTTTATCAGCTGCTTGCTCTGCAGATTGTAAATTCTCTTCACCGCGCCGGGCAGCAACAGTTTGCACCAGAGCACGATGTCGCCCTTAAAACCGTCTACGGAGTGAACGAAATAAAAAAAGAAAAAAATCTGCGCATAAATATTATTGTTGTAATATCATCTTTCCTCAAAATTAGTATCCACGACTGCTTGATATTCGACACTTTTATCTTTTTTTTTTCCATAAAATTGGGAACGTCTGACGATTCAGTTATCGAATAAAAAAATTTTCCACATTTCAAGGACAGTCTCTTTTTTTAAGCATCCCGAAAAATTTTTCCAATAAAGAGTAAAAAAATACGAAGCAATCTTTTTAAGATAAAAAATGTTTTAATCTTAAGGCATAAAATGTTTTAATTTTAAGTCATAATCAAGGCACCAGGAACCTTTTATCGACCAATTTGCAATTCAACGATTAATCACACGATTAAGATGGTCTCGCTCGTGTACACTCGATACTTCTATCTGCGCGTATAAAAATTTTGTTTAAAGAGTGATATATAAAACGCGAATAAAGTAAATTAAAAAATACAAACTTAAATATCCGATAAAGCTAATAAAAACAGCTCAATTACTTCAATCCGCATGCACATTGCACGATTCAGAAAAAAGATAAAAGTTGCTTAATGGAAAAAGATTATATAAAGATTCGACGTAAAAAATTGTGAATTTGATTAGTTTCGCTCCATCGACGTCTACTTTATCTCGAATTTTTTTTAATAAGCGCATTTGCGAACGATAATTATTTCGAAATAAGATGACTAGCCGTTTGTTATTTTATAATTTTGCACCTCATCCATCGTACATTATTAATTATTCCGTCTATTATTATTCTCCTATCTTCGATAAAAGATAATGTAATAGTAACGATTTATAAATAATATACTTAATAATAATAAAAATCTGATTACGTTTTTCTTTTTTTTTTCTTTTATTGTACTTATGTTTTACGTTTAATATCGATAAGAGATATAACGAAAATATAACTTTTCAACAAAAATAATGGTTGCATAACAATCTCCTATCGAAATGTAAGAATATGAAATTTTCCCTGTTTTTTCTTTCAAACAACACTTATGTGTAACTCGGTCAGCTTCATCAACGTAAGACTGCCGAAGCAAAGATGCAACATTTGTGTCGTGCAACAAGTGCAACAAGTGCCGAGTACGCGCAACAATTGTACTACGGTACTCTCAATCGATACTATTGAAATGCGCGTGAAACTCGCACCAGGTAGCCACCTTCCCCTCAATGAGGACAAATCGAGCGAAATCGAAGCGCGAAAGCGAGAAGTACGCCGCGTGACGCGCGCGTTTATAATTCGCGCTCGTCCGCGGAATTCTTCATCATCGGCGAAAATAGAGCGGCCGCCGTCGTGTCGGCTAGCGAGATTTGAGCACAAAGTAAAACGGCGGCTTTTAAGCCGTCACACAGCACGACGCGGCGCGGTTCCGAGATCCATTAACCGCGCGGCTATCGATGTTGATCCGACACGGATCCTCCGCGCGCTTCGCGCCTTTGAGACGCGCGGCGCGGCGCGGCGCGGCGGTAAATTTCTCCACGGATTGCGAATTCCTCGTGCGCTCTCGCACATCGGGATCCCGATCGGGATGAGATGATCGAGCATGCAATTCGTAAATAATGGTACCTAAGAATAGAGGGGCCGACCCATCCGGGGGGGTGCAGTAGAGCGTCCGAGCGTCGAATTCCGCGTCTCGCGGACGGCAATTCCGCTAGACCGTGTTTCATCCCGCTCACCACGGCCTCAGATCTCCTTTGATCCTCGCGTGAAATATATCCGCCGACGCGACAGGTCGCAATCAGAAAGCGCGACATCCACGATCGCGTAGGCGCCGCGTCGCTCGTCGCCGGGTCGGTCGATCCGCACCCGCGATCCGACACCCGTCATTATTGCTTATCGCAATCATAGGCTCCGAAACGCGCGCATTATCGTGCGTATCGTTTCACATGATACGGGATATGGAAGCCCCTCTCTTTTTTCTCTTTCTCTTTCAGGCAGTCACGCGATGATTTTTTTGTCTCCACGATTGCGTCAGGTCAGCGTATGACGTTGCTCGAATACGTCGAAGAGAGCTGAAGATAAATTGGTCCGCGTCGTTTCGACCGTCGAGTACTTAATTAACCCTGAACCGCATGCCTTGTCGTGAAGAGCGAAATGACACTTTCGTTCATCGAAAAAATCTTCGAGAGTATCACATAATTTATTTCTCTGTAAGATTGTTGCATATTGCATGTTATACCGTTTCTGAAATAATTTTTATAATTTGCTTTTGAGAAATATTATACTACATTTACAATTTAAAATTTTTCTCTATTTCGTAAATTAATATCTTATACTTTGTAATTATTTTATGACAAAATATTATATGCAAAAAAGAAAGAATACCCAAATTTTTCTCCACGGATTGACAGTATTCTACGTAGTTTTATATCTTTTCTTTTTAACGCGTAGATTTTCCTCACATTACTTTTTCTCGCATACTATCGAAAAAAATTACCGCGCATTCTTGACCTCTTTTACGAGGTAATTACCTCGACATCACGAGTTGCACGAGATTTTGCCGGACGCATCATTTATAGGTATTTGTAAATAAATTCTTTTATAATTTCTTAGAACACGTAACTTCTTCGCTTCAACATCTTAAAATATACTCAAGTTCTGAGAATTATATATACAAAGGAAAATATAACGGACAGAGTAACGAGCAGAGTGTGTACAATTCCAAAGTTATAAAGTAAATCAAAATCCTCGTCGATCGATAAAAGAATTTGACCAATGCGTGTAATAGCGAAAACTTGCCCCCCCCCCTCTCGTTCTCCCTCCCTTTCTCTCTCTCTCTCTCTCTCTCTCTCTCTCCTTGTCTAGCCACGTCAGTGTCAGGAAATGTCGTAATATCATGTCACGATATTGTAACGTCGTAATATCTATAGGGAATGGATATCGTAATTGCCGAGTGCGTGAAAAACGCGACCATTCAGCTTCGGCGGGCAACGGTGCGCGTCGGCGAAGTACGACGGGGCGGAATCGAGATAAAGAGCCCGCGGGCTCACGCTCCCGAGAGAAACTCGCGGGAAGTAAGGCGGAGGAAGAAGAAGGAGGAGAAGGAGATAAAAGAGAGCACGAGGGTGAGAGAGGAGACGATAGTCTGGAGCCAAGCTGGCTAACGCGAGAAGGGGCTCGCCGTCGTCGCCGTCGCAGCGCGACCGATCGCGTTCGCGGAGAGGAAGAGGCTCCCCGCGCGATTAGAGGTGGGGGCGTCCGAGTGCTTATAAGACACGAGGGTCCCGCCGCAAGAGACCGAGAATCGATAGTTCGCAAAACCGCGGGGCAAGTAAGATCATTCGAGAAGCACGAAAAGGCAAAACGCGAAGAGAAAAAGAAGGAGAGAGAGAGAAAGAGATAGACAGATAGAGATATACGGGAAAGTATTTAAACGAACGGTGGACTCGACGTTGACTTTAAGTAATCACGATCACCCGCGAATCGGACGTATAAATTAAAAAAAAAAGGAAAACAAAATTGATTTATATATAAGGAAACCGATCTTTCTTTCCACTGTGCGTGCTGCGGTAAGCTCGAGCGAATCATCGAGCGGGGAAGTTCGAGGGAAGCAGGAATTTTGGCGAGGCGTTATTGGCTACCTGAAGAATCTGCTCAACCCTTGCGACAGTGACAGTGAGTATCCTTTGGAAATCGCATCGACGAGATATATTTCCTATTTTCCTATATTATTAATCACTGTTAATACACGGCTTAAACAAACTGTTCAAGCCGAATAAATCAATGATTATTTAATTTAATTATTGGAGTAAAATTCGTAACACTCAAGGTAATTGAATAAGTTTGCGCAAATATATATGTGTGTGACATATCTTTTAATAAGATTTTTTACTAAAAAAATTTCCAAAATATTTACTCATATATTTATATCAATATCTAATATTATATATTAAATCCAAGTATTTATTTAAAATAAAAGTGGTTTTTATTCACGTCTAAAACTTTGTCCCTCTCGCCTCTCATTCGTTACTCATAGTCCTCATAGATTTATTTAATCACGCGTGTCGCGAAGGACACCGACTCCGCGAGCGGCGAGCGAAAACAGTGTCTCGAAAAAGGACAAAAAAGGGAGAAGACTGCTTCTGTGTAAACTATTGCGGATGACAGACTCGTATGAAGCTTTTCGCGAAACTTGGACGATCTTTAGGAAGTTTCGCGACCTCTCTTTCTTTTCGTCCGGCCGCACAGATAACCCCGTCAAAATTTTCCACTTAGCGGCCCTCGCGGTGCCCAAGTCTCATTCGCGCCCGCTTGGATGATTAATGGTTTCCTTGTATCCGATTCCGGTATCATCTTTATTAACCGCCGCGCCGCTCCGGGTCTCGCCCCTTCGCCTCTGAGAAAAGCGTGCACGGGAAAGAGAGAGAAAGAGAAACCGCGCGAAACGAAGCTCGAAGGCGATCTCTCGGGAGGAAGAGCGATAGCGCGGGAAGAGAATCACAATGGAATGAGAAATAAAGCAGCGCAAAAAGCGGGGGAGCTTCGCGGCTCCGAAAGCAGCGTAGCGGGGGAAGTCGAGATAGACCTCGAAGTGATGGTGTTTACGCGGAGGAGAGAAAAGCGCGCCGCGCCGCGCCCGCGCCGCGCTCGTCGATATCCCCATTGATGAGATCAATTAAATTCCGCATCGGTTCGCTCGCTCGCTTCGCCCTCGTTTTGCTTCTTCTTCAACTTCGCTGCGTCGCGTAACACGCGACCTATGCGTACGAGGCCTCGTGATTCATTCCGGTTTATTCCTCCGTCTCGTGCGACTTGCGAGTCACGTCCTGCCTCCGCCGTGCCTCTACTGCCTCTTTCCGTTTGTCTAAGGCTGCGGTCCGATTCACGCTCACAACGTTGTAAGCATCATTCTGTCTTTGTTGCACATCAATAATCAATATCAAACGAAGATAGAGCGATGCTTACAGCGCTGTGAGCGTGAATCGGACCGCAGTGCAGCCTAAACAAACCTACGTAATGCAGGAGCAGCAGAAGCGCAACCCATTGCATTGGTTTAGAAGGTGGAAGCAGAGGAAACGGAGGGAGAACGTATCGCGTAACGGATCGGATTCGAGTCCTGACGAAACGTTTCCTTCTTTTTAAGCTTTGATCTTTAATCTTCTCATTAAAGAGAAAAACAACCCCTTGGCATGATGAAGACGTAAACACGGTAAAGGGAAAAAAGAGATGAAAATAAGTTATAAACGCGAATAGAAAAGTATTCGTGCAAAAGTATTTTGCACAAAATTTTGCCACTAAGAGCTTTATTTAGTACAAATCCTAGTGTAAATTAAGATTGCATTTTTTTTTAGATAAATTTTCAGTACATTCTTCAGTGACTTATTGGTGAAAAATTGATCAAAGCTTTTACTAACCACGGCAGATAATTTTGCAATATATTTTTAATTAACTAAATTGCAATGTAATAGAAAGAATGCATATCAAGTCTTACTATTTTCTCCATTTTTTCCCCTCAAGAGAGAGTTCAGTGTTGCAAAAGAAAACGTGGTGGATCCGGGAATCAGCGGACTATGGAAAATGTATGAAGTTTCCGGTGTCGGGCTACGGCTGAATAGGTCCGCTGGCTGGGAACGCAGGAATTTTAACACTTCGGCCGCGACAGCTGGGATATTACATAAGGGATTACGTTGATTTCACACGAATCATTATTACGAAGTGCCGGTGATCCTCTTACCAGGCGCCGGTTGCGCGCTCAGATTTATCCGTCGCGATTGAGAATTTTCGATTTTGTTAATATGTATATTGTATATCTCCCACAGCTGTCGCGATAAAATCGTCAAGTTAATTTGTATCGCCCTGTACGCAAACGGATCGGTTAGTTTTACGCCGTTCAATGGCGCATAAAATAACATCTCGTCATTGAAAATCGTCCGTTCTTTAACCGACCGCTGTTCGCGTAAACGGGACGCAGAGTGTTTAATTTCTGGGCGTTAATTCGCTGCGAAATGTTTCCTATTCGACACCTCTTGGGGAGAGTGCCGGCAGGCTCTCGCAGACCGTCGAGGCGTTAATGAAAATACGTCTGTTAAAGCGCGAGTTCGCCGAGTTTCTTTGCCTGATTTTCGTAGAGCTTTCCCGCGAATCGTCGAGGGTCCAAACGTTGTGAAGGAAACGAGGAGTGGAACACAGAGGAAGAGAGAGAAAAAGAGAACGAGGGCGGTAGAAACGATGGATTTTTACGCGCGAGCGCGAGAATGAAACCGGTTCGCTCTTGGGATTCCTATACGGTCGATTCTTTTCCGGAGGAGCAATCGTCAATGAGAGAGCTCGCCGTTTTCTTAAACGCATCTGATTATTTTCATCAGCTTCTCCAACTACGCTTTGTCGCGGAGTTTCTCGATCGAGGGAGGAAAAATGTTATTGAAAACTCACGATCGATATCGCTTCTGTTATTGAAAGCTCACCCCAAGGTAGAAATGTAATTGTTTATCTTGAAATCACATGTAGAATCATCAAAGATTGTTGGACCAATCCACCCTTTTAAATTCGAGGGAAGACTTTGCCGCGTGGGAGCAACGATGCGACGAGTTTATCGAATCGTTGCAAGAACAAAGCCGAATTAAACGGCCACGATTATCGATCGGTCTCAAACAGTCGTTGGTCGCTTGTAGCAAGACTCGAAGGTTTGAAAGATTCGGTACGTCAACGTTTCGTGCATGTGGGTGCAGGATACAGTGCAAGTGAGACAGGACTCATGTCAGATGGCGCGAGATAGATCCGGCTTTTGAAAGCCGTATACTGACCGGTGTGGTAATAAATTCCAAACACATCAACCCTCGTCAATTTCTCAAAGATGCGAGAGAAATTGTACTCGATCGTGTGTGGAACGTCATGCAACGGCACGACAATGTAAAAAAATTGTGCAAATTAGAAATTTGCACTTGGCTTCCTCATAGAGGAAGCTTTAACTTCCGCAAATTTGGAGATATCGATCTATTTCTAATTTTATTATATTTTTCAGTCTTTTCTACCCCTATTTCATATATAATTCTTTTAAATTCGGTTGATTAGACTTAGCTTTATACGTGATCAAAATCTCCGAAATTTCAAACGTCTGTAACTCCAGAACTAATTAACCAAATCTTAATTAATTATATATGAAATAAGGGTAAAAAAAACTGAAAAATTTAATAGAATTAGACATAGATCGCTATCTCAAATATTGAGAAAACTATAGGATAAAACACACTTTTCTAAAAAAAAATTCCAATAAAATCTATACCGGTCAACCGATTTTAATAAAATTTGAGGAGAAAGCTCTATGAGGAAGCAAAAAATCTATAAATGTCAAAACCTTAGGTCTCTACTAAACAATGGAACAATTTTCGACAGACTACAAGACGTGCATTGCAAGTTGCTTTTGTTTCGTAACGAGTAACCTGATTGAGGAAAAGGCGTTATCGTATATTTCGTGTCTCGTGACTGGTTTCGAAAGAGATCCGGATTTCTTTGTCCAAAAATAAATCCGATACTACTATCGAACTCTAACTGTAAACTCGCATTTCCGGTCGAAATCACAAATTATGTATCTCACGATAAGTCACGATAAGTAACATAAGCCAACAGAGTTAACTGCCCCCATTTAACCCCGTACTGCGGACGTGGGGTAATTTTTAATTTTCGGGAACTTGAAAAATTTGCATCTATTACTATTACAATTCAAGTCTAGTTAAGAAGAAATTATTATCAAATTTCGTGCAATAAAAACATAAAGCTCATTATTTCGTTTTCCTCGAATTCTTATTTTTTTATATTTAATCACCGGAATTCTTTTTGGAGTCCTATTTATTCTTCTCGTTTAAGACGAAACATTTTAGATTTTTTATATAAAAATATGTTATATGTATATATAACACCAAGATATCAAACGTCTCATGAAATATCAAAATAACTTTATGATTTTTCGATAACTTCATCTTAATACTTTTGCATGTAGAATAGTGAAAGAAATCGACTTATGTAAAAAAACATATAGTTTCATTTAAGGGTTAGAGAAACCGTGAGCGGTATTCTAAGAAGGACCCGAACGGATTTTAAAAGACCAAAAAGAATTTTAGTTATTCCTAATAGTGTCTGAGAATAGTGTTTTATTCAGATTGAACTCCCCTGTATATCAATGCAGATAAAAACAATGTATTGATGCACAAACATATTTTGCAACGATACATTATTCTTTATGCGTGTAAAATCATTTCGCAACGATAATTTTGCAACAATTCTTTATTTATGTGTTTCAAATCAGTTCAGAAGAAACAAACTTTATTTACCCGCTACAACTTTATTTATCTAACTACAATCCATCCATCACATCACAATGAAGTATATAAATCCTCAGAAATCTTCCTCTCTGTCGGAAGATCCGTCTTTAACGTGAGAACGGTAAGAGAAATCGTTAATAAACACCTCCGCGGCACCCTTGTGAAAATATTATAAGGATTCTGATTAATAGGGCACTCAGCCTTTCGGACTCGGATGTATTCATATTCTTCTCTATATATTAAGAAAGGAGCAAAATAGGCAACAGTGAGCGTGTCTCTTTTCATAATTCTGTAGCGACAGAAAAAAAGATGGACCGATTGCGATTTTGTAAAAGGCGAGAGCAATTAAGTTTCGAGAGAAACGTTATGAGAACGAGACGAGATTTGCCAATTATTTGCAGTCTACTGTCGGCTTATCGAGGTCACCGAAACATCTCTAATCTCGAAAATTATCTCGCAACCTCTCTCTTTTCTCTCTCTCATTACCGCATGTGCATGCCGAATAATGCATGCAGATGAACTCGATTAAATTATATAACCTCGCCACCTTCGATTACTCTTACCACGCGCCATCAATCTCGGCGATATATTATTTATCTATCAATTTTTGAACAAACGTTGATATGTATCGAGCATTCCTACAGAAGTAACGTGGCCCGTGGCATAACCGAAAGAAGGGAGAAGAATTATTCCTCGCGCGCAATGATAAATCAAAAATTAAAATAAAACTTAAAATTCAAAATTTTTAATCTAGAATATTGAGAAAACCTTCTAAAATGTTTAGTCTTTAAAAAAAATCGTCTGATAAAACTGCAACTCGACCAAAAAGAATTTAATCCAAAATTAATCCTCACATCAATCTAGAATTTAATCCTCACATCAGTTCAACTTTTAATAGCGGATCATCGGATCCCTTTTCATATCGGAGAACATAATATTCATTGCATACAAACAGATGACGTCAGTATATAAATAATATAATAATATATTACAGAAATAGCACACGTTCTCCCTCGTCGAAAATATTCGACCCTTTAATTAAGGTTCCCTTAATTTAGCTAGCAGTCGTTTGATCGATCGCTTGAGCGATTACGCGAGATATCGCATATATACTTATAGAAAAACAGATACAAGTACTTACCTCCGAGTGATCCTTTTGTAAACATCCTTTTAATAATCGCAGTCTTGTCGGTGTAAGCATCGACGTCGGCGACATTGCTGCATATACGTCGAAATTCGCGAAAGGAATCATCCTTCGACGGGATTTTGCTCTTTCTCTCCTTATCTTTCTCTTTATCTTTTTCTTTATCATCCGTTTCAACCTTCTTCCGATCTAAATTCTTCTTTACTGTTTTCCCCGAAGAATTACTAGAAGAGGCCGCTTTACCTGGCGATGTAGTCTTCTTCGCACCCTTAGCCGGAACTAGAAACGAGAATTAAGAGCTAGTACGCAGAGCATTAAAAGTTATTAATTTGTTATAACATGAAGTAATTATTACATTAATTATTATGAAGTATTTATTTATTTATTATAAAACATGAAGTAATTAATAATTTTACTCCAATAATTTTAATATGAAAAAGTTGGATTAAGCCCCATAACTGCTTTCATTTATTAACTGTATTTTATTTTGCTCATTATGCTTTACTTACTGGCACGATATTATAATCTGCACGTTTTATAATATTTCTAATAAAATTTTGACATATATTTATAAAACTTAAATATTGAAAAAAGTTCACACATTATTTATTTCTAACAAATAAGATCATATTAATCGTAATAAAATTAATAAGAGATGCTAATGAAATTTTTATCTCGGAGATAACCGTTGGTGGGTCAGAATGACGAAATTTCTCAATGGCATTTCCTTCCTACATGTTCGTACATCGAGAATATAGTAGCCACCTCCACAAAACGATTTCTAATTACAGGATGGAATTACGTAGTAACGAATTACGAAATAACGTAAATATAACACCATTGTGATCTTATATCTCAATATCGATGAACTTTTCCACCCCCTTATGCGAGAGAACAGCAATCTCTCTCATAAGCATCGAGCATCTTTGAAACTTTCTGCAAAGCTCCAGTCGTAAGGGAGAAACTCTATTAGAAATCGCGGAAGTTTCAAAGAGAAAAGCTGGAAAGCCTTTCAATGATTCTCTCTGTAACATCGGTGATATCGCAACTTCGCTTCGAGATCATGCGACGGATAATACACTCGACTAGGTGCGAACGTTAATTCATTTCGAGAAATCGAAAAGACGCAGTGGCGGATCTACAGATCTACAGACTAATGAAGCTCGAGTTTCAGAACTTAAATGCAGAAAGAGACATGTCCCAAAGAGACCAGATGTTCTTTTAATGGTACATTCCTTGGACAATTCGAAATTAATTTTTCAACATAGCTTAACAAAGCTATGCAATAATAATTTACGAGTCACATGCGATTGGCAAGAAAGAACTTTTCACAAACTATATAACTTTAAGGAATCAAATGGATAATGTTCTCCAGCTAATTTTATCTGCAGTTTACTATATAACGGAATCTGAATCTGAAATCATAGAAAATTATAAGAATAAAAAACGTGATGTAAGAATTGGAAAATTATGATGAATGATAGCCTACATTTTCGACTTTTCCTAACAAAAAATCGACTTGAAATTCAAAAGATTTGTCGCTAAAAAATAAATGACAAAAATGATTCCATAAAGTTTTCTATTCGACGAAACTTTTCGGGAGAATGTAAAGAGATCATTAGGCGCAACAATATAGTGCGCAAATAAATCGCACGAAGGAAGTGATTTCTCTAAATTTAGAATAATTACATGATTTTTCGAATGCCTCCAGCTTGTCCAAGATGACCTTCCTGTCGTCGTCGGACAATTGCTCCCAACCCTTCACGTCCTCCGCGGGATCGTCGATCTTCTTGGTGGTGGCACGTTGTTTCGCGAACACGTCAAACAGACAGGTGACGTGGTGCCAGGCCGGCATCAGTTTGCCGTCCGAGAAGAAGCTCGTCACGTACTTGGCGATCCGTATCTCGCCCTTCTCGATCGGACATTTGCACTTCTTACATTTTGCGCGGCCGGTTTTCGCGCGTTCCACGGCGAACGGTTTCTCTTCCTCCTGCTGTTGCTGCTGTTGATCCTCCTCATCACTGGACATGACGTTCGAAACGTCTATCGCGTTTAAACGAATTTAGGGATAACGAATAACGGACGGAGAAAATTCTATTCCTGAACAAAAGAAGAAAATTCATTCATTCGAATAGAATTGAATTCAACTCGACAAATGGTATAACGTTAAGTAGTCAGCTCGAGTATTGATTCAGTCAATACAATTCGTACAATGAATTCATTAATGGCGCGAAGGATTTATTTTATAATATACAAAGAAAAATACACCAAATTGGAATAAGATATTACTACGTGTTAATTTTCAAATTAATCTTTTCGAAAACAAAGTCGCACGTATATTCTTGTTTCTTCACACAGAATCGTTGCTTTCGCCACACCGCCAATTACAGAACGCCCTTCGTGTAAATTACCATATACATATGCATGTCGTTACCAAATACCTCGCGAGCATTCTCGTAAGGTTTCCGCGCGTGGCTTTCTCTCTATCTCTCTCTCTTCCTTCCTCTCTCCCTCTGTTTTGAGCGTTACACATTCGAACGCGCGTAACTAGGGAACCAGGGATCAATTGCGGATCTATCGCGGATATGCTATACGCATTACGCCCCAGCTAGCTTTGCATTAATTTCGCGTGCAAGTTAAGCGGCTCTTTCGTAAAGGTAGAGCGGACAAAGCGAGCGTGCAGTTGCGCAAGCCGCTGCACTACACGCTCGTAAATGACGTGCACGTGTAATGGGTATTAGGTAATTAACCCCAAATAAGCGCACGGCGCGGGATTCCCCGTTGATACACGTGGATGTACATGACGATCGAGTTTGCACTTACAATTAAGAGACGCCAGTTTTTATCCAAAACTGATGGCGACATGTAAAAAAAATCGATGTAACGCCAGGAACAATTTATCTCCCTCAAAATAGCTAGGATTCACTTGGGACTCCACAATTGAAATGTCGGTCGAATTTTCATCGCGAAAGGATGAGATTCCTCCGCGTTCTTTATATTGTCTCCCGTCAAACAATTTAAATTCGTTGAAATGCGTTAATGTCGAGACGTAGGCGAAATATATCGAATTGCATAGACAAAGTTGCTGTACGCAATTCGCAACGTCGTAGTTTGCGTTCGTGTATCAATAATCTGTTATTTAAGCTCTTATTAGGGAGAGATTCGAATACAATAATCCTCGAAGTAGCTCTCTCTCTCTCTCTCTGCCTTTCGTTGGCGATAAGCGAAGATCGAGTGGGATGATCCCGCTGCGTCTTATCTGCCGACGGATATCGAGCGGTCCCGATCACCCATCGAGGTCGATCGAGATCGAGGATGCTCGGATTTATTTACTCACAGAACTAACAATTTCGTCATTTGGCGCGGGATCTCGCGCGAAGAGGAAGAGAGGGAAGAAAAAGGGGAAGAAAGAGGAGAGAGGCTAAAGGGAGGAATCTTGACATCGAATCTCGATAACAGTCTCCCTCTCCGTATCGTACGCGCGTGTCCCCACCCTCTTCCCCTCTGTGTCGCGATAAGAAACGATCTCGAGTGTCACCACCCGCCCGCGACGTAAGACCGGACATTGCTAAATGTCTAATTATAAATATTCGCTCATCAACGCACAATTTATGATCGGAGACGCGCGCGTGTTCTTGCAACCGACGCGACGCGACGCGACGCCGCAAGAGCGCGATCCGCGCGGCGTGATCCAAAAACGCACCCTCCTCCTCCCACGCGTAGATTTCTCAATGCCTCTCAATGCCTAGATGTCTAAATTTCTCGACAGAATTCAGAGGAGAATGTGCGCATCGCAGACGAGCTATCCGCCCGCCTGCCTGACGTTGGTTTGTTTTCATTACGCGTCGATACTATCGGCAAATTTATAATGCGCGTCATTTTCCTCGTCATTGTCGTAATAATTAGCGCGTCGCAATTAAATCGCGCGACACCAGGCGGGAGTATTCGAATCGGCTTCTCGAGCAATCTTCGACAAAATAATAAGGAAATATGATACGCATATCGGAGACTTTCCGCGGATTCTGCGGACGATGAGTCAATTATATCATATCAATAAATATTGATTTTCATAAACAAGAAATTATGAAGCTTTGATTCGAGTCGACGATCGAGCCTTTTAATAATAAAATTTTTTATGTCAAAAAACTTGCACAGGCTTTTAAAAAAAGAATTGAAAACTTTAATAATATATGTACACTGAACCGGCAGAAATGCCTGGACATATATGTATACATGTCATCGAAACGTCCAGGCATTCCTGCCGGTCAGTGTACTCACTAAAAGAGGAATAAAAAACACTCAATTAACATAAAATGGAAAATAAATGTTATCAGAGATAAAAACAATTTTCGATTTTGATAATACAGATGATTTGCTTGCGCTCTTGCACTCTTAAGTGATTTTTTTACGTAAATTCTTACATTTATTCTGTATATAAAACTGTTAAAGAAAGATCATCTAAATTTCTAAAAAAAATGGATACTTTGTATGAAACATTTCATATAAACATCCGCGATATAAATATATTATCTCGATATGTTCGAACAAAAAATATGAAATATAAAATCTTCACTCATAAAATATTTACTTTTCGATGACCTTATCTGAATACTTTCTGTCATACGTGAAATAATCGAGAGAAATCGATTTTAGCAGGCAAATTATTATACCGAAAATTGGTTTTATATTTCTAAGATTCTCTTTAATTACCTTCTTAATTTTTTTATTTATATTTATTAGACATCTTTTAACATGCGGCACGTGTTTTAAAACTGTTTACGCTACTAGTAGAATTACGTACATATAAGTTACGTGATTCGCTGCAAAAGAGTCTCACCCCGATCAACAACGAAAAGAAAATCGAAAATCTGTCGGTTCGCAGCTAGAACGTCATCTTACAAATCCGTTCGCGCGATATCAGGTTTTCCTTGGATTCCAAATCAGAATCCAAGAATGACGGTGGCTTAAACGGCGCGGTCAAGGAGAACCGTGTGTTAACAACAAACGGGCGGGGGGGAGGGGGTCGCGCAAAGGTAGGCGTCGCGCATTTCGGCGAAGAAATGATGATGAGAGGCAGGGGGTCGGGCAACCCTTCTTATTTTCCCGCGTCGCGTCGGACACCTACTACAACAGGGCGGTTACAGAAACATATCGGGGAGGGCGGGGATGACACGGATGCGGAGGAGGATACCTGCGCGCGGGTATAATAGAGGGTGCAACAGCCCTTCGTCGCTCATTCTACCACCGCGTGTCGTACCGTCGACGAAATAGATCGCGAGTTCTCAGCGAGATTCGACCAAAGTAAGTTACGCTCGCGCGATTCCCTGATCGTCCCGACAGAATTTCTACGCGTGCCATTTCATTAACGGCGATTCTTTGGCTCGTTTAAATCAAACGGGTTTAATTTAGTTAACCCTCGACTTATCGAATATTTTTAAAGAGTTGTAAGAATTATTGGGTGGATCCGTTTGTGTATCGGTCATTCAATTTTATTTCTCTTTATTTTTCTTTGCTAATCAATTTCATCAAGTTCAATAGATTAAATTCCGTCGTGACGAACGAAATACTCCCTTCACTGTCGTCCTTTGTTCGGCCGAGCTAAAAAATTCGTCGATCCTCGCATCAATTCCTAAGTAAATCATCGGATCCCCAGCGGCGAGCTTCTGCGTCGAACGCGAGTAAATCTGCGTGCGAGAGAATTGGTTTCTAATCGTTTTGTTTGCGACAGAAACAAGCTTCGTCGCGGTGCGCTTGTTCTCGCGGCCAGCGAGAATAACGGCGAAATCGATTTAGAATCTATAAATAATCGTTAAACGCAGCGCGTCACCAAACAGCGATCGCTCCGTCCGCCAGGTCCGCCGCCTGCACCGATTTCTGGATATTTATTATTATTTTCCTCGTTAGTGTTATTATCGCCGCGCCGTGACGCGCGACGGCGACGTGTCCGCGCATCTGTCACTTCGTATCGTTTCCCATTATCGTTATTGTATGTGACGCGTAATATCGCGCAGTTTCGTGATAACTTAGCCCGATAACTTAGCCGCGAGTCTCCGCTCTCTCGCGCTCGATTTTACTTCTTCGTTACCACGTGACACTCGGCCCGTCACGCGATAACGCCGTATCGGTCAAAAGGATAATCCGCGATGACCCCGGGAGACTCTCGATCGCGCGGATCGTACACACAAATCGCCCGCCCGTTCCCACCTCCATCTTCGAGATTCGGTGCCCCGTCCTCCGTGACGAGGCAAAAAAATCAATTATATCAGCGCAAAACCATCGCCGACGAGCATCTTTTGCCCCCCGCATCTTGGGCCCTTCGCGCGCGAACGCGGGGATAACCCGCGAGAACTTTTTTATCTCTCGGTCTCGCGGTGACGAGAGGAACGTTACGATATACATAATACAATCACCACGACTGTATGCTGTCTCTCCGTTTTCTCAAGCTTCGCCGTTCGCGATATACCAACGCGACTGCGACATATGCCTACGCGTGCGAGAAAGCACGCGTACTTACATATTCCTTCCGGTTCCTTGCATTCGCTTGTTCCGCGTTTACTTGTGCCGTTTTGTGCCTCCCCATTTTTCTTTTTACAGTTTTTTTTACGGTTTTAAGAAGTTTGCTTTTCATAAGGGCTGTTGCTATCATTATCATTACGAAATTTATTCAAAAAGGGAAATCTTTTCCGGTCTCTGATCTCGGCAGGATATTTTCCCACTTTCCTTTCGGGTATTATGACCGTTTCGCAATCAATTCCGTTAATTTACGAGGATTCCAATATTTCGGACACGAAGTGTCATAATTCTTCCGAACATGTCTGCGGAAAGCGAGAAAGACTATCGGAAAAGGGAAAGTATTAAAAACCTGGCAGGTGTATCCATAAAGAGAGAAAACTTGTTCATCTTCCTGCAAAAACACATTACAAACGCGAAATGTTTTCGTCATATTAAAAATACAAAAGAGATTTCGAGAAGGAGCTGTGTCCAGTTGGAAGGACAAAGATTCGTTCCTGAAACATACTCCCCTATTTTTCGGGTGATTCAATTAAAACGCTTCCAACCCGTAATTTCTCGTAATGAACATTCTGTAATACTTCCGTAATTCTTATATGTAGGTAAATCATCGTTGTCATTCATATAATTTCTCTAACAATCCTCATTACGCAATCGTAATTCTTATAACAATAATCCCGTCTTACGATATCCATATATTGGTTCTCTGTATTATTCTTATCTTCTGTACGAGCGCGCTTTTCTTCTCGTTTTCGCAGAGAGCACGAGATACGAGGGAATGACGACAAGAGGTAGTCGACGAGCCGCCGCTAGGACAAGCTTGTGTCTGCTGGCGGCACTCGTGCTGTCCTGTGCCACGAGTGGCATCAACAGGGCCCACGCGTTTCCGCAACCGCAACCGCAACCGCAACCGCAACCGGAACCGCTGCCGCCGGGCTTCTTCTACGGCGATTCCGCGGACGAGGCAGAAAATATCGTAAGCAATAGCGTAATCTACACGCGGTGACGTTTCTTCGTCAACAACCGGCACAATTCCGCTGAGTTCATATACTCAAGATGCTTTCGAGCAAAGAAAATGATTTAGAATCTTAGATAGACACTTGTGTTCAACAGAATTGCCTAATCGAATAGAGAATTCCTGAAATCTCGAAAGCTTTTTTACTCGATAACCAATCGCGTGACACTGTGTGTCCACGTGGACATTCTCCGCTAGAAAGTATTTCCCGATACTAAACGCCTGCGATAAGGAGTTTTATTCGCGAGTAAACAAAATGCGCTTGACATAAAATCGCGGTTCTTGCACATTCGTAGCACTGGACTCGCGGACATTGGACATTAAATTAAATCGGCACACAAGAAATTACATGGAGAAAAATATTACAGTGTATGAATTACACATAAAAATCATATATTTTAATTTTCTTTAAATCGCATCTCTCGATTCTTATTCTACTCGATCGTGCGCAGATGCTGGTGAACCGCCTGAAGCAACTGATGGAGCAGAAGCACCGGGTGGTCGAACAGGAGCACGAGATCACCGACGAGCAGATCGAAATCCAGGCGATCCTGGAGGCGAAGGCGCGGGAACGGGAGCGGGAGCGGGACCGCGCCATGTCGATGGAACAACCGCCGGACTACTCTGCCGGGGAACCGGAACCGGAAGCGCTGCCGGTACCCGCGGCCATGATCCACGATCAACAACACCCGGGCAAACGACACGGCATGAACGCAGTTAGCTGTGAGTATTTCCCGCCTCTTTTTGGTCTTCGTCACTGCAAAAGGCGCAGATGCAGGCTCGAGAGTCGAGCCCCGAGAGAAAATCCCGCGGAATCTCGCTGGAACGTCCCTCAGATACAGCGTGCCTCGCGTGAAAGAGAATAAAGCGTAGAGCGAGATATTTGTGATAACGATCTCTTTTTCAAAAGAAGAGAAATGATAAATCACACGGACGCCTCGGTACAAATTAAAATTGATTGAGATGATAAATAGAATAGCTAAGCTTAAATTAACAGTTTGCAAGAAGTTTTATGGAGCTTTATAATAATGAGGCAAAAAATCAAGAGTAATGTGCCGCGAAATGGTTGAGCAAAGATATAAGAAATAAAAGTAGGACCCGAGAAGAATTTTACGCGAAAGCATTCTCGTACTCTAGTAACATTGCCCGTTGAGATATACCGGTGATATCTCTTAAGGAGGGGACATTCGCGGAATCATTTCAACGTATTTCCCGCGGATTTCCGTCGTCATGTGGGATGACTTAGATTCGGAGCAGCGAAACAAAACCTGGCCGTTATTGCTCCTCCCAGGATTAGACAAGTAGATCCCGAGGATCGGGAGATTATGCCGCGCACGTTTCGGAAAATCTCGCGGAGAATTCTTTTTCATTTTTGGGAAAAGCGGTCGAGAATATATTTCTCTTTATTTCGAGATGGGTGTTCGGGGAAAGACCCCAAGAAATCAGAGAAAGAGAGAGCGAGAGAGCGTTTCTCGGCTACCACTAATCTTACGAATAAACTCTTCTCGGTGAAACAAACGTGCATGTTGCATACATGTATATATGGCAATCTGCGCCGCGTTCGATCGATCGAAGACGATCATCGATGACAATTGATTGGAGCAATTGGCGCGTGACGCATTACGTGTCTTTCGCTTCTCTTTCTCTCTTTTTTGCGTGTATCTTTCTTGATTGATTCTTCGAAACTGATTCCTCGACTCGAGCTCGAAAGGGAGATCGTCGATCGTAGACTTTTCATTTAGATTACAAGGTAATTTAGGTAACAAGCGGTATTTGACAATTATACGTTTGTTCGTTAGATACGAATGCAATTTCTTCTTGTCTTTTTCATTTACCGCGGAGATACTTCGTGACGTCTAAAAATTAAGTATGTTTGTTTAAATATGAACGCAACTCTAAAAATATTAATAGGCATGATGAGATAATTCGTATTGCTCCAAGTAGTCCTTTTATTTGAAGTGAGTAGGTGCACAATTCGCTAATTTTAGTTTTAATCTTAGAGAACATTTAAAGTTCAAATATTTTCTTCACTGTGGCCTCGAAGTGCCAGTTCGCCTACAATATGCCATGTGGCATGGTAAAGCAATATCATCTCAAAAGACAGTAGTAAACATGTTGGCTGCCGATAAAATACATATTAGATGATGATTCTGTTCGCGTTTTAATTTGAAAAGTGCGGCTGAAGCCGAGAAAATCCGCGTTCTGTTCTAGGCGAAATTACTCATACGAGTTACGACGTAAAAAGCGAAAGATTTCGTAAAGAAGATTTTGATTTGAGTGACCGACCATGTTTCGATTAACCTCAGGAATTTGAAAATTAGAACAGCTGCTAGATCAAAATTCCCCATAATAAACACACAGTTTCAAGTCATCCGACAAATTATTTCTGTTTAATTGCATCAAATAAAAAAATTCAGAAGGAGAGTAGATGAACTAACTTGTGAAGATTGGTAATTAAATTTGTTTGCTTAAACACACGAGTGCTCTTTTCCACAAATAACGTGTTTAAAACGGGTGGTAATAATTCGTATTATTTGGAACGATCGTCTCATTTAGACTTGTAATGTTCAATAAAATTAAGTTTCTTTGCTTAAACACGCGACGACAACTTTTTCAAAAATATATACGTTAATATATTTCGTATATACGGGGCGATAGTGATTTACTTGAAATAATTTTAATAGCTATCGATTTATAATTAATATGTAAAGAATTCGTAAAAGTCACGATGCAACGTTCACCGCGATGCGGCTGCGGCAGCGGCGAGTAACGGACGCGATTCATGTTTCAGACATGTCCCTGTGCCACTTCAAGATCTGCAACATGGGACGTAAGAGGCAATCGAAATAAATCTCCGTAAAAGGCAGTCGCGAGAAGTTCGAAACAGACGGCGGACGCGGCGAGGATCTGAGGAGCTAGGAGGAGACCTCATTGTGCTTTAAGAAAACATTAAGTAGAAGATCAATAAAACACAGCTTGTCACGGTCGATTGAGAATTGAAGTAAGGAAGATAGCAACGACGAGCGGTCGATTTTTAATTGTTTTAACTTACTCTTTCTTTCAAAATACCTCGTTATTAAAAAAAAAAAGTCAAAAGTTTATCGTGTCTAAAATCTATAATAGCTGTCCTGGACACGTTCCTGTATATGAACTCAATAGCAATAAATATAAAGTAAAATATTCAATAATTCTTTTCTACAGCACGATAAAATATGAAAGTAGAGAAAAGGTGAAAAAGAGATGTGCAATTTATGACAAGAGAAACGTATCCGTCAGTAAAAAAAAAAGAGTTATCGCTCCTCCTTGCTATCCCTTTGGGACTATGATTATCACCAGTATTACAACACGCGCGCACACACACACACACACACACACACACACACACACACACATACACATACACGCCACGTTAAATCTATGTGCGACAAGTTACAGCGCGAAAAGTGAATCACGCGAATCGCGAGATACGCCAATGTGACCGCTCGACGAGCGCTTCCATTAACAAACGTCGATCCTCATCAGTCCCTCCCTTACGACGAGGCACCGCGGGGCAAAACAGCCGCGGTTGTGCAGAAAAAAAAATTCGGCCAAAAAAAAGGAGATAAAATACGTTTCGTTCGAAATGTCGAAACCATCCTCGGCCGCCGGACGAAGGCACAACTGGTTCGAACGAGAGCTGCGCGAGCTGCCCGAACTACGATTGTCTGAAACTACTAGAGATATTAAAAGCCCAACGACGAGGTACTGTTAAGTAAAGACCGCGCGATTCCGAAAAAATTATACGCGCGAGAAATGCACGATCCAAAAATAATTTTGATTGTACCGTCGCGGTATCTCTATTTTCTTATAAAACCAAGATGTTAAAAAGAATTAATGAACATAAAATCGGTCGTCCGGCAAACATCGGACTAAAATGTTCAGTACCATACATAATTTTATCGATACCGGTACTCTTTTATATTACTAAGAGTCAATAGCATCATAAATTGATCGAGTGTTTAGTGTACTTCTCGATGTTCGTTTTTACAAGAGAAATTACAAGAAAGGATTGACGTATGTAAGTTAATGTGCATGATGACACACACAAAATTGTAATTAATTAAAGAACTTATACTCGTCTTTTACTTATACTTATCTTTTTGTGAGACATACATCGAGAATACGCTACATCTGATTGATGTAATAATAATACGTTCAGTATACCAATCGGTTTTTATTTCGTTTATCGTATAAAACCGAAAAATACGGTACGTAATCGGATATAACATTTGTTTGTAGCATTTTCAATTCTTAAATACGTTAGCTTGATGAATATAAAAAATGTAACGGGATTCCATATCGTCTTCATTTCCTTACGTATCAAATATAATTCCGTATTTCTAAAGGAAGAAAGGTAGAGAAAGTAGAGTGAGAGGTCTTCCTAAGATTCCGCGTGCGCTGATTTCAATCTAAACGGGATTGCGAGAAATAGACGAGAAAAAAGCACCCAAACATGAGCTAATAATTTATTAATCTTCGTTATATTTCGATTACGTGACCGGATACGTGGAATGCCTGGCGAAAACGGAGGGTCGAGAAAAGCATTATATCGCGTGATTGATGAACTTCGAAATCACAGCTCAATTTCGGAGGCTCCATAACTCGATAACTCGATTTAAGTGACAGATATCTCGATCTCATAATGGAAGGTTTTCGAGAGAGAAACTTCCGTTATTTCTGTTTAAAAAACGCAAGAAAAAAGAGGAAAAATACAAAGGAGCATCGGTTTTATGCGAATAACCATTTAAACAAACCGATCGATACACTAAAATCAAAATTTACTTAATATTACCTCGTCGATGGCAAAACGCGAGTAATTAGAGTTTCATCTTTTTTTTTTCAAAATTATATCGACCGTTTGAAAAAATGGTGTTGATTCAATAATTGGGCGATTAAGTAAGCAGTTATTATTTTTCGGCGAAAGATATAGTATATATTGTTGTAATAGAAAGATTTGAGAAATTTTATGAGGTACGAAAATAAATACAATTTATGCCGAAAGTAAATGGTTTGTGTGTTTATCAAATATTGAAATATTCCCGATAATGTGATAGATACATTAGCCATTGGTCCCGAACTCTCTTCCCCAGGTAACGTGACATTTAAAGACATCTTAATGACGTATTATTGACGTTGGAGACGTCATTAAAACATTATTAATATTGACATCACTCTGCTATCTGGCTCCCTGTCTCAAACTCTATCATTAGTAGGAATTGTTCAGCATAGCAAGCCATATATCATATAATATTTGAAAATAAATAGAGATAATCTCCGAAGAGAACGGAAATGGATTTAGAATCGTGGCGAGTCCCAAAATCCCTAACAAAAATATCTTGAATTTTCAAATCTTACTTTGCGCAGAAAGGTAGGCGTCATTCCGCGAGAAATTATTTTCATAATTAACTTATAATTAAATAAATTTTGAAGGAAAAATTGTCCAAAAAATTCCTTCGGTTCTTCGAACATTAATCGCGCCATTGGAAAGCCGTTGAGAGAAAATAATAAGATTTCTACTATACTGGATGATATATATAACACCAATTAATGAAAGAAAAGAAAGAAAAGAGGAGGAAGCGCCAATTATTTAATCGACACCACTTTCTCGGTCGCGCCTATAATAGTCAAATGATAAGCAGCAACGGAAGATGGACTATCAAAAGTAGAAAGAAAAGAAAGGAAGAAGAAACCTAATTACGAGAAAAAGCCTCTCCTCCTCGCTTGCGTCGCGCGAACGCTCTTGCGACGTATATAAAAGTTTTATCTAGCACTAACGGACTACGCGTGAAGATTTCGTAAGAAAATTGAACAACAAAGGGACGAAATATCGCGACATACGACTTACGTTTCGTAACGTAACACGCGGGAATCTGAAATGGGAAATCGTCGACACGAATCAGGCGACCGAATAAAAGCGATCTCGATCGCGCGCGATCCAAATATAGAATACGAAAGCTATCGACACACGGCGGCACCTCGCCTATATTTATTATTATTATTATCATTATCATCATTATCATTATTATCATTATTATTATTGTTATTATCATTATCGCCATTATTGTTACTTATTCCTTAGTTGAGCTAAGCCGAAGGGACGCGCGTGCCGAATCCTTCGTCGAGACTATCACGCCACGTTTTATGCGACGTAGTTTTAATATAGTTAATATAGTTTGCCACACACAACTCGATATTATTTCACGTTGCCCTTAGCGATGTACAATGTGGAATATATTTCGAGCGTAATTCGAAAGCGAAAATCGATGGAGATGATGAAGGAGGGCACCCCGCGTTCCTTCGTAATTTATGAATCGCCGAGCCGGGCCGTTTCTTCGAGAGAGACGTGCCGCTTCTTATTTATTTAACTAACGAATATCTCGTAGGAGCTTTGTGGTATTATCTCCCTCCTCTTCTTCCACCTGTGAATTAATCGACCCTCTTGCGCTTAAGTAATTCGTAATCCGCCGCGCCGACCGACCGCGCGACGCTTCCTTTTCTCCCGCCTTCGCGTGCCCATTGAGCACACTTTTGCGGGCCCAATTCGTTTGCGGGCTCAAACAAAAAAAGGGAAAAAAGGAGAGAAAGGAAACGTCCCGTTACGAATAGCGCGAATCGGCGCATGTACTTCGCGCAAACAATGCTAACGATAATAAACTATATCATCAGAATTCTCCTCCATTTATTTATCCCATTTATTTACATGCCCCTAGGGAACCCGTTCAAAATATCTTCCTTCACAGTATATTCATTCAAACGTGAAAAATGATTTCAGCGAAACGGGAGTTTGCTCGCTCTGGACGCCGCGGTTTTTGCGGGAAATGCGGGCTCGAGAATTATAAATGTATAGCAGCAAACTCGCGACGTTTCGCGGCGAAAACGTGATCACCTTGAAAATCAAAGATGCAATTCTTCTTTCAACGATATTAAAATTAATAATCGCGAATTTCGTAATAGATAAAATTGGCGTTTCTAATGACGTTTGGAAAACAGGCATCTAAACTCTGGAGAATTGAATAAGTGCGCAAAAATAAATCGGAAAGTGCATCGTCGCGCCATCGCCACGATAGCGATTGGAAGCAAAACGAAGAGCGGAAGAGGTAAGCGGATGATAAGTATACGTAGCTACTTCATCGATGGAGGTATTTGCAGTCTTCGCTCGCTGCTCCGTAATCCGCGAAAAATATATATTATATATATATAAGAAATATTAGAAATAAATATATAAAATAAATAACAATATATTAATAATCACTAACTTTACTAAAAGCTTTCATTAGACTTAAATGACGAGTTTTGGAGTAATTTGGAGTATAAAATAATATAACACACGGGCCAATGTGTAGAACAATATAAAATAATTTAAAACAATCTAGAACGACATAAAGCAACATAAATTCGCAGTAACACTTGCTGTCTGCCAACGCGCGGTATGAAAATATTAAAAAAAAAAAGAAACTGGAGTACTAAATGCGGGAAACCTGAGGGTAACGTTGTTCCCTAGTCAGGAAAGATAACCTCTTCGAGCGACGTGTCCGCGGGTCGCGCCGCTTCTCTTTAATGCTCGCGTTTCGCGCGGTACTGTCCGTAATAATCCGTAAATGACGTGCGACGAACACTCACCGAAATGAAACACGCGGTTTCTCCGCCGTCCTTCGACAAGATGACGTGACTGCGCTGACTGCGCACACCACGATACGATATGATTATGATAACGGATATAAAACGGTCGTGCTGTTTACACACAACGAATTTGACACGCTGTCTCGCGCGGACTATTTACCGACGTAAGACGTTTTGTAGTGGTCGCCCTGCGGCCTGCGGCGCGCTCCGTGCTTTCTAATGAAAATTCTACGTATCTGAATGCAAGATAATTTCGTACATACCGATATGTGCAGCAGCGAAGTTTTGTTTCAATCTAAAACAGAAATATATTCAGATTACAGTGTGGAGTTCCTAAGATGATATATAATCTTTCAAAAAGCGATTTATTGAATTTCTACTCGGTTTTTGTTTATATGTTTAAGATAAACAAAGATCAGAAGTTTTAAGATAAATAAAGATCAGATTCTTACGTATATATGTGCAGAAGTAATGAGTAAACATTTTACAAATGAAATTATAGTTCTGATTTACTTTACCTCGCGGTTGTTTTCGCTGTTGCACGACACCTCCCCGGGCCTCCTCCTCCTCTCCTGTTTCTCACCTCCACTGACTCCGCTCCTTCATGGCATGAACAGCACACAGATCACGTATTCGAAAATCTGGTCAGTCCCGATCGGCACTTCACGCGGCGTCATCGAAACTACGATCGCACGTAGCCTCGATGAAAAATCACTCGTCGTATTCACGCACCGCGGTTGCCTCGTTCGCGTTTTCTGCACTTGGAATGAAAGATAGTATGTAGTATGCTCGTGTTTTTCGAAACACGTGCCATCTCGCGTTATAATGAGAATGAATGGACAGAACAGACGAAGTAAAATTGATCGAGGAAACGTCCGTTGATCGAAGCACTGCGAAATATGTCGGCCGTCCTTCCCTTTCCCTCGCTCGTCACTCGCGCAATGGAGTAAATTTCGCGAGATACATATCGTCTCGATAGATCGTCATTGTGCGCAAACTGAATTTGTGTCACGCGATTGACAAATCCCGGCTGTACGCACAGCTGTATTTACTGATTAAATGTATCGTGACTCGTGACACCCGCGGCCCGCGACCCGCGCCGCTCGATCTGTTCTGTACTCACGACGTTTCTTTTTTCTTTACTGATCGACCGATTCGAAAGAGGCGCGGACAACTTCACTCCGATGCCGCGCGACATGACCGACATGACTAAAGACAAGTCCACGTCATACGCGACGAAAATACAAATCCGAAAATACAAAATCAGAATTATATAATATGTATTAAACACTGACGCGATAAATTATATATTATTAAACACTTAAATTATTAAATAATCAATTCTATTTGTTAACAAAACGACATTACAGTTGATCATTAATTAAATTAATCGGAGCTTAATTAGGTCGTCTTTAAAGAGCGTGACGTTGACTCTTATCTTTAATCGCATTGATAATTGCCAACATGAGAACGGTCAGAACGGTCAGAGCACGATCCAAGAGAGAATCCGAATTTATTTTCTTCGGGGCGCGTTTGCAATGAAGCCGAATGCTCTAATCGTATAACGAACGGCCGACCAATCCGCGTCGCGCGTGAACTTAGCCGCACTCGTGGCGGACGAATCCGACGAATGAGGCTCGACGCGACGCGACGCCGGCAACGCGAGAAACAACGAGACAGACGGGAGTGCGAAGCGAACAGTGCGAACACTCCCTACGGAGTACGGAGTAGTACGGAGTGGTGCGTGCGCGTCGGTGTCGGTGCGTTCGTTTGATGGATTGCCATTTATGGTGATCCCGAGTGACGACGGGGAAACATCAACCAAACATCACGCCTGGGATGCTGTAGAATAACACGGGGGGAGGAAAAAACGAAGGAGGAAAGACGCTTCGTCTCGCGCAAATAAGTAAGCACGCGTCCGCACGCTTTTCCTCATATCTCTCTCTCTCGGCACGAACCTCCGCCGCGCTTATCGTCCGCACGCACGGGCATCGGAGTGATGATGCTCCGCAAATATAAAGATGACGGCATCGCCGTCATATGAATAAGCGGCGGTGTTCGCACGAAGGGTGCGCGTCGCGCGACTGGGCAGTCCCCGGGCCAACGTTCGACCCGATCGCGATTTTCTCGTTTCGCGTTGTGAAACGGTTCCCTGAGGGAAAATGGGAACGAAATCGTACGTAATCCGAGTCGCGTCCTACTCCATCAGCCCGTTGAAAACTATTCTATCCGACGCAGACTTTTCTCTTAACTCTTTCGTCTGTCCAGCTGCTTTTCCCTATTCTAACGCTGCATTGACTGTTCTTAGTTTAAGTTTCTTACCTCCTTCTATTTTTTAATTATTTTTCAATTATTTATCTATGCGAATGTTTTTTGCTGGGTCAAAAGATATTTATAGGCTTACCCGCGTTTTTGCAGAATGTTCGGCAGCTCAAAATGGATCCTTGTGTTGGGGGTGGTAGCGGCGAGCCTGTTGGTCTCGTTCGCACAAATTTATCCACCTCCTCCAGAGAGGTTGACCGGCATGAATCCTTGTATCAGTAAACAGACATGCCATGAATGCATACAGACTCCGCATTGCGCTTGGTGCGCAGCACCAGTAAGTTTGATCAAAAGTTCTTGTTTTTTTTTCCCTTTACATAGCTCTTTTGTCGATAGAAAGTTGAGAAAAATTTCAGATAATGATATTTGAGGTTTGAGCGATATGAATTTTTAAGTGGTTTTGCTTTTGCAGAAATTTCCAGAGAAGAGGTGCTTCCTCCCGAATATCAATACCAAAATATTTGCAACGTGTCCTCCTGAATACACATGGAACCCAGACAATCTCTTCAGTATGCTGCGGCACCGGAACTTAACGAAGGGTGGTTACGCCGCTGGCGGCGCAGCAGGAGGAGGATACGGTATCGTCGATACTTCATACTCCAACTTTTCGTCTTCCAGCTCGTCGTCTTCGCATTCTCACAAGGAGAGTTGGGGCGGTAGTGGAAGTAGAAGGCAAGAAGCTGTACAAATGTGGCCGCAAGAAGTTGATCTGAAGCTCAGAATAAGTAAGTTATTGTTGCTTGTTTGAAGATAAAGTTAAATGTGTGAATGTTTTATTTTATTAATACATAATTTTTTTCAGATGAAGCTTACAGAATGTCCTTTGCTTATTCCCAAGCGGAAGATTATCCCGTCGATCTCTATTACCTTATGGACTTGAGTAAATCCATGGAGGACGATAAGAAGAAACTGTCTGATTTGGGTCAATTATTGGTTGAGAGTATGAGTAAGATTACCAGCAATTTCCGTTTGGGTTTTGGTAGCTTCGTCGACAAAGTCGTGATGCCGTATGTCAATACAGTGCCAAAATCGTGAGTCTCAAGATTTCTCATCGTGCAAAGTATATCGTGCTGTCACCAGTACTCATTTTTTTTTGTCTTTAATCTCAGTCTTATCGAGCCGTGTGATGGTTGTGCGGCGCCTTATGGGTACAGGAACATTATGAGGCTTTCTCAGGACACGAGCAAATTTGCGGTACAGAAATATCCATAGATATAAATATAAATAACACATATACAAATTTCAGATTAAGTATAAATTTAATTAATTTTGAAACTGAGATCTCTAAATCGAGATTAATTCTACATTTTAGTTCTCTTCTATTGATTTTTCTAGAGAAACATTCTTGTTTACAGGGATTAGTACGCAACGCGTCGGTGTCTGGCAATCTAGACGCGCCAGAAGGTGGTTTCGATGCAATCATGCAGGCGATAGTTTGTCGGAATCAGATCGGTTGGCGCGAGAAGGCGCGCCGACTGTTAGTATTCTCAACAGACGCTGGTTTCCACTACGCGGGCGATGGCAAGCTGGGTGGTATCATCAAACCGAATGACGGCCTCTGCCACTTGGATATCGGTGGTACGTACACTCACTCGTCTCTGCAAGACTATCCGAGCATCTCGCAGATCAACCTGAAGGTGAAGCAGAACGCGATAAACGTCATATGGGCGGTCACCGAGGAACAGATCAACGTTTACAAGAGACTGACAAAGCATGTGGAAGGTTCCTTCGCCGGCAAACTCTCGGACGATTCCAGCAATGTCGTGGAATTGATCCGCGAGCAGTACGACGCTATCTCCAGTTCGGTGGAGATGAAAGACACTGCCAGCAGTGCGGTCAAGGTCAAGTACTTCTCGAGTTGCTTGGGTACCGGACCGGCTGTCGAGACGTCGAAATGTGATGGACTGAAAGTCGGCACGAAGGTGGAATTTATCGCGGAGATCGAGGTCACCAGTTGTCCGGCCAACAGATCGGAATGGAAGCAAAAGTTTGACATTTACCCGGTAAATCGCGTCATTATGCAAACATAATCAGTCAATCGGAAATATATACCAGTTAGTTTTTTAATTTTTTTTTTATCTTCAATATTTATATATATTTTTTATTTTTTGATTGTATAATGCATTACATTAATGGAGCTACTGTTTTCCAGGTCGGTATCAACGAGACTCTCACGGTGAATCTGGAGATGCTGTGTGACTGCGAGTGCGAGCGTAAAGGTCATATGTACGAGGAATACTCATCCGAGTGCAGCGGCATCGGTACGCTCAAGTGTGGCGTCTGCGAGTGCTACGACGGATTCTTCGGCAAACACTGCGAATGTAGCTCACACCAGGAGCTAACTGGCTTCGACAAACACTTCCAGTCATGCCGTCCCGACAACACCACCCTCGTAGACTGTTCCGGTCGTGGCACGTGCGCCTGCGGCCAATGCGAGTGCGAGGAGCTGGGCAATGGCGAGGTATTTTCTAAATTCTCTAGCAGATCGATAAGTTCTCGTATGACGAATATTTGTCTTTCGTTTAACCTGCGCATCTATTATCGAATCATAACATTTATTTTTCATTAATTAATATCTCAACAATACTTACACTTAATGAAAGATATATAAAAAATGCCTAAGAAAATATAACGAAAGGGGTAGATGGATAAACGTAGAAATGAATGAAACAAAATGAAAATAAAACGGAACAGATATAAATAAATGTAATTTTTGTGTTGTAATAATATTTACGTGAGGAATATTTGCGGCATCACAAATTTATACTGTTGCAGATAATATCGGGACATTTTTGCGAGTGCGACAATTTCTCTTGCGATCGTGATCAGGGTAAGCTCTGCTCTGATCATGGCACTTGCGAGTGTGGTCAATGCGTCTGTAATTCTGGCTGGACCGGACCATCCTGCAACTGTAGGTCTTCCAATGATTCCTGCATCGCGCCGGGAACCACGAATGGTGTGCTCTGCTCGGGCCATGTAAGTAACAACAAAAAGACTACATTTACCATTTAATCTTTCTTTTCTGATATTCAGAATTTTAGTATAGTACAGTAAAATATAATATTTGTTATGCACACGCTCATATGTTTTAATAATTAAAAAAGAGAATTATGTAGTTACAAATTTAGAAAAGCCAGGAGATTTTACGCAAGATGTCTCTCATTTTTCACTATATAAAGGGCGACTGTATTTGCGGAGAGTGCATCTGTCATGAGGAGGGCAACATTCGATATTCTGGCAAACACTGCAATAAGTGCCCGACCTGCCCGAGTCGCTGCGAAGAGCTGAAGCCCTGCGTGCAGTGTCAGATGTACAGCACTGGGAACTACAGCGAGCCGGAGGAATGCGCGAGGAACTGCAAAGAATTCGTGCCCGAGGGCGTGGAAACGGTGATCGTCGACGTGGACAACGACGAGGTGCCATGCTTTGGCACGGACGAAGATGACTGCAAGTACAACTTCGTCTACTACTACAACGAGACAAACTGCCTGCAGGTGCGCGCTCAGAACGAGCGCGAGTGCCCGCCACAAGTCTACATGCTCGGCATCGTGTTGGGCGTGATCGCGGCGGTGGTCCTAATCGGTCTCGCATTACTACTGCTGTGGAAACTACTGACGACTATACACGATAGACGAGAGTTTGCCCGATTTGAAAAGGAAAGGATGATGGCGAAGTGGGACACGGTACGATTTTTATTTCTCGTATCACAAACCATGATCAGATCGAGATTTTAAGAATTTGATTTTAATAAAACTTTAGTCTTAATTTTTACTGCAAACAGAAAGAAATCTTGAGTATCTTAAGTAGAAGTACCTTGAGAAATCTTAAGTAGAATTTATTATTTATATGCTAATTATTTTAATGACATTTTCCTTTTGCTCACTTTATAGGGAGAAAATCCGATCTATAAACAAGCGACTTCCACCTTTAAAAATCCGACCTACGCCGGAAAGTAACGTGTCTCGAAACGGAGGAGAAGATAACGTGAGATTTTCAAGAAAGAATCGACGCGTCGCTACGACATAACGCGATTTCGAATAATTCGCAAACACGTGCGAGTGCCGATGACGCGCGATTTGGTATCTTGTCTCGAATTTAGCAAGAGTTTAAATTACTCGAAACCTCAACAGCATAACGAGATCTAAAGCTAACGTTTTAGCGTATATAATTATTTAAAGGAACTAATATTTAAATATATATACGTATACTCTATTTTTTTGTTGAAATATTTGTAAAGAATGACTTAATACTGCCATATAACATAGACTGCATTTCGAATGCGCGCGCGCACGCGTAAAACGCGCTATTTGTTTACGAAGTCGTAATGTTACATTTTATTGCGATCACGTTTTAAGAACCACGCTAGTTAGACTAATTCTGAGAATCAAGTGCCTTTAATGTCATTATCATGGTAATATTCACTACCAAGCGTGTATTAACTCTTGATTTTTTTTACGTTTCTTACGATATACGTAATGACGTACCAGATATTACTTGATGTGTGAGATATAATTCAGAGATGATAATTCAGAATCTGGAGAAAAACAAGTCCATACGATTTATTTCACTTTGTCACGTCAGCTATTTTCTATACGCATTATATGCTGAGTATTACTATTTCTGTAGTGTGTATTAGAATAAGTTTACGTTATCACTTTGAAGATAAAGAAAATCATTCAACAAATATTAGAAAATTAGAAGTTACCAGAATTTTCGGGAGAACAAACTGGAATGCCTCACGAACATTGTTTTTAATCAGAAAAATGATAAGACAGATATGAAACTTGAGCATATATAAGCATATATGTCTCGAGGCAATCACAGTTATAATAGCTCGAGATTTATTGAAATGCGAAAGCGACTGTAATTCCAGGACGAAGCGAAATAGACTGTATGTCAATCTTTTATTTATTCTCCAGCGCTAGGGGAGGGTGGGGGGGAATCCAATCCGAAGTGTATCGCACACATTAAATCACATCTCGTACTATGTTATATTTGCTATACATGGAAAAAAAGCATTCTAATTTTTTCATTCAGAAACGAATAACTATCGAAGATTTTACTATTTACGCACTATTTACCAGTGCAATCTATAAGATACACTTTACACAGCGAAATTTGACGAAAATTTGCATTTACCTGCGAATTTTTTATCCTGTAACGTACGTGTTTTAATCGTTAAAGTGTATTTTTACGCAACTAAGGAGGACGCGAAAGTGTTTATATAGGAAATTGTATAAATGTATAAAGTACTGTCCGAGACCCGAGTAGAAGTAAGTTTACTCCGTGTTATAACGTTAGCTCGATGATGATAACTGCACGATTATGACTCGCGTATTATATATATTTCGTAAAAATATATATAATATTATATATATAAATATATATATACATACATAGGATGCTCCTTAATTAAATGTCAATTCTTTATGGGGTGAATTCAGAATCAATGCAAGAAAAAATGTCAGATGAAACTTTATTTTTCGAATCGTAATGAAGTAAAAAAAATTTCTAAACGCGCGTCCTATTTTCGCTGCAATTTTTCGAAGACAAATAAGAAGCGAAAGTTGGAAAGTATTTCAGAATTGGAGTTTTCGACACTCTCTCTCTCTCGAAAAGTCGACGAAATATATCTCACTTTTCTTTCTTGTTTTCGAAAGAGAAACAATTGCGGTGGAAGGCGGACTTGTTAAATTTGCCAATAAAGCCCGAACGACCTACGTGAAACGTTCGTCTCGTCTCGAACTGCAAATTCCCCCGTAAGTAAATTGACATACAACTAAGGGCTGACCCGTACGTCACGTAGTCACGCGTTTACGATATTTCTAACGTAGGAGGAGTGGAAGTAACGAGGATTCCGGAATATATCAAGTATAAATAATTCCGAAGGTAAACAGTTGCGTGCATGACAGCTGAATTATTTATTTCAGTCTTCTCTCTATTCGTGAATCTCACGAGGAGCCAGATCGATCCGGAAGGACTTGGGGGTGCAGCGTGGCCTTCTCTCCATTGTGCCACGAGGAAAAAGAGACTAATAATAGCGCGGTAGAACGTGAAATCGCGAGTTCGCCGCGCGATCGTTATACACAATTATCGTGTTGTTTGTCTAAACCGTTTTACTCTCTTTTTTATGATTTTTTAACGACTAATTTTACGATACAGCTAACCGCGTCCTCACGACATTATTAATCGCCGTTTTTCTTTTATATATATATATTATATAACTTCAACGAGAATTAATTATAATCGATGTTACTCCACGTGCGATGTAGTTCGCAGACTCGATAGACTATATATGTAAACCTTGTGCGAGGACTAATAAAGACGATGTGTTAGTAAGTTAGTAATTTTCCTCATTTGCAGGGAGTTGCTCAGGAGCCGTGGGAACCGCCAACAATGTTTGCGGGTCATTGTGGGTCAGAATATAGTAGGCACGGACTAAGGGTGAAAAATTGATTTACGGCAAGATTAATAAAAATACTGCGATGTTTCCATCACGGCCGCGCGCGTATTCGTGCGTATCGCAACGCGAGCGTAAACACGAGCGTGGGGAACGAGGAAGAAGAAAGGAGAGAGGAAGAGATAAAGTATGTTGGATTATCTCTTCGTACGCGCTCTCTCTTTTCTTTCATATCGATCGGCTATCCAGCCGAGCCTCCTCGCGAGAATCTCTCAATTCCGTGCGGGGGAAGATATCACGGACGTAATACGGAACGTGATATCTTCCCCTTGAAATTATCACTTCCGGGGCGTTATCAGAGTCGTTAGAGTTTTTCTTCCCGAGGGAACCACGAGCGTCCCGACGAAACGGAACGACTGCGTTCGAATCGCGTGTGACATCATTTTGAATCGATTACGAATCTCGGAAAGGTTTAAATTCGAAAATAGCCGATAAAATATGTGTTTGTCAACGAAAGACACGCTGATATTAAAAATATCTGAACTGCGTCATATGTTTTTTCTCGTTATCTCATCAAATCTGTTTATCTGACAGAGAGATATGCTTAATGCGCATTCGATGATTCATCTTAATATTTACTTCCATAGCCGTGCTATGTTCTCTGTTAATGCGAGTGATAAGCCGAGGACGATGTGTTTCGGCGTGACGCGCGAAATACGCTTTATCTCTTTTTGCACAATTAATTAAAGTCAACGGCAGTTTCATAAACGCCGCCGCGCCGCGCCGGTGCGGTAAATTAATGCCATGGTTAGACGGCCGCGGTTTTTACCTGGCACAGCGTTAAATGTTAAACTAAAATATATTGCCGATTTTCTTTGCAGCTAGGAAAATTGATTATAATTATTTACATCGAGCAGGATGAGCAGGAATCGTAGGAAAATCTCGTAGCAGGAAATCTTACGAGTGCGGGACTTAAAGGCCGCAAAAATGGGGCTTAAAAAATTACGTGGATAACTCTCCGACAGTCTCGACACTCGACTCTCCTTGCATCAACGACTTGAGAAAATACGTCAAACTATACTAATACATCTTGTATTTTGTTTCACGTTTCTTATTTCGCTTTTATTTGAGGAATTGTAGAAAAAGAGAGAACAAAATTATCTTCATCGCAAATCGCTCAATCGTGACACAAACAATATGTAATCCCTCCTTTATTATTTCTCATTCCTCCGGCAATGACTGAATAAAATAAAAAATTAAATTAATAAATTAATCTCTCCGCCAATATTTGTCACAGATTAAGAGGAAAAGGATAACTTTGAGCAGCAAAATTTCTATTCAAACTCTTTGAAATGGAATGAGGAGATAAGATTCGAGAGAAAAGATACACATAAAAGGTATGTACGAACATAAAAACGCGCGGTTCTTATTACGCGCGATACGTAGCCTTTTTTAAGTATTAAAAAATTTCCTTTTGTAGACTATCATAAAATTGAAGAAAGAAGATAATACGAAACTCATGATTACGTCAGAAAGAGATACGGGAGAGGGGGCAAGTCGCTATAAAGAATTGAGGGGAAACTGACCTGTCCCACTGTCCCCCCCCCC
>NW_020224950.1:0-30350 GCF_003070985.1 Temnothorax curvispinosus | reverse complement strand
CGCGCTCGCGCGATTTTAGTGGCATTCGTTGTTTCTCGCCATCCTTCCCCCCCCCTCCGCGATTGATTCCTCCCTCTCCCTACAGTGCAACTTTAGTTCGAATATTTCGCATTACGTAGCTAGTCGACGCGTTCGTTCAGAAAATGTGCTGGAGAACCTGTCGCAACTCAAAACATTTTAACTCGAGACAGACACGAAAAAAGAAAGGGACAGCAAACTGGTTTTACTGATATTTGAAAAACATGTTTTCCCAGCTAGTATGCCAATATATACTTTGTAACACTCGACAGGCGCACCGGAATAGTTAATGAAGAAATATAGCGCACAAAATAACAAGAACGAGTAAATTAATGATGATCGAGAGAGACGAGACTGAGTAAACAGTACCGAGAAAAAGCCAAGTAGAGCAAGTGATATTATTACGCAGGTGCGTTCGCGTGGGAAGAGAAAGAGAAAATGTTCCGCGTCGATTTTGTGTAAATGTTTCCCTCTCATACGCGAGAAATCTATTTTTGACTCTCGTCACGAAAACAAAAATACAAATATGATCCGCGCGTACACTCGGGGCTATTATGTTTCCAACGTAAATTTAGGCACTAGTCGAATAATATGAAATATACGCTTCGGTATATGTGATGCGCGAGTTCACAGGTTAAGGCATTAACGACCCCACACGTAGGTACGCGCGGGAAAAGGAGAGAAGGGAGGATTTCGTCATCTTTTTCCAAACTTCTCCGATTTCTCGGAGATCCCTCCCTTTTCGAACGCAGGATCACGCGATGCATAGGGTGTCGTAACAAGCGCGAACTCGCGTGCAACTGTCACGTGTTGTGGACGCACGAAAAGTGGGAGAGGGAGAGAGAGAGAGAGATAGTGGGAGTACGGAAGGTAGGCTAGGCGCTGGAAAGAGCGCGACGCACATATACACATATATATATACATATATGTATAAACGAAATAATGCTAGAGCGTATACGTCTAACGTCTATACGTCAGTCGGCCTCCATCGCGCGCGCGTCATCGTCGGGTCGTGCTGCGTCGTGCAAAACGGCGCACAAAGCGCATCGTTCCGCAGCTTCCTCGCGAAATCCGTGTCGACCGTCGGCCTCGAGCCGTCCGCCGCCGTCAACCGCGTCAACGTCGCGATCGTCGTCGACGTCGTCGAGACGCAGTCTCATATTTCATATTCTCGAGGAACGAGGCAACGAGGCGCGCGGAGACAAAGAGACGTGCGTGCGGGCGTCCTGGCGCAGGTACACGGGTAGACAGTGGAGAGAGAGAGAGGGGGAGAGAGAAAGAAAGGAGAGAATAGCATCGCCGAAGTGTGTATATATCGGTGGTCCACTAGGACACTAGTGACTAGTGACGGCATGACGGGGGTGTGTTGCTCCTCGTTCCTCGACCAACAGCTGTAGCCGCAACTTGGTCTTTCTCCGCCTCGCTTCTACGCTCCATTCTTTCCCTGTATCCCACCCCCGCCCCGCCCCGACAGCGGCAGTGGCAGCGGCAGCAGCTGAAGAAGACCCTCGGCAGAGCTGGACAGAGCCACGGAGCATACGTCGTCGCATTGCGTCGCACGTCGCACGTCGCACTCGCTGAACTCGCTCTAGAGACCAGTAGAGACTGTCACGACTCACGCGTGCTATTAATATACTCCTCCGTAGTGCAGTGTACAGTTGTCCACGTCCACGATCGTCTTTGCGTCTTTCGAGCGTGGAACGCTTGCCATGCAGGACGGCGAGTAGCCGAGGCGAAGAACCGGAGGAGACTAGGAGAGAGACACGGTGACGCGCCACTAGAGAACGAGGGCGAGGGGAGAAGGAGCGTCGTCGCGCATCGTGCACGCTGGACGACCGCCGTCGACGCCGCCACCGACGACTACGACGACGACGACGAGCGACGTGCCCGCGATCCGAGGAGCATGGAGCGACTCTGGGCGCGGGACCGACTCCTGGCCGGTCGCCGGGTCGTGATACGGGCCACGGAGCTCCTGTGGGACGTGTGCTGCTGGATGTATCGTCGGGCGATGGAAATTCGGGTCGGCCCGGTCCCGGTCGGCCGCGATAACGCCGATGGCGACGCGGCGCCGCCGACGTCGTTGTCCCCGGAGGAGACGTCCGCGTCGCGCGGCCCCGACTCGGTGTGCCGCGGCGGGACCGCGGGGTGCCGGAGCGAGGTGTGCCGCTACTGCCGCGCCGTGGAGAAGACGCTGCTCTGGGAGAACTTGACCGTCATCGTCAAATCCCCCAGCCTGCACATCCTGATCCTGTTGAACGTGGTGTGGTGGTAAGTCGGACCTGGTGCGCACGCGCGCGCACAGTGGCACGGTGTGCCTCCCGTTGTTCCAAAATCTTCGCTCCCTTCGACCTTCGACCGCGTTACAAAGGCGGGGGGGAAAAAAAACAAAAAGAGGCCGTTCCGTTCTTTCGACACTCCCGCGCTCGCCTTTCGTCCGTCGGATGCAGTCAGATGTTTCTCGAGTGCTCCACTCGTTGCGTCATTCGTCTTTTTGTTCCTCGGTGATCGAACAACACTTTTGTCTCTCGTTACAATCGAACGTGATTTTTTTTACTTTGTTGAGGGTTCGAACTGTTCCACTACTTCCACTGTTCGAAGAAGGAAGATTCGGGAAACATCGCACTATCGAAAGCGTTCTCCGCTCTTTTCTCCTGCCTCCTTCCCTTCTCTCGCGTTTAAAAGGCTCCGCGGTTAAAGGGCACCATCTTTCGGCGCGTTTAAAGGACAATTAACGTGCCGTTGCCCAAGTCAGTCTCCTCTCGCGACTCTTGTCACGTTTCTTAAATTCTTATTTTATCTCGGTTACATTATCGCGCCACGGTTATCTCCGTCGCGCCGCGCCGCGCCGCGTCTTGCCAGTTCCCGTCTTGTTGACGTGTTTTGCATCTTGCTGTGCACATCGTGCACGCGTGCATTGGATTTCGCGACGTGACGCGCCGCGTGCCGCGCCTCCGGCTGCCCGTGACGTCACGCAGCACGCAGTGGACAGTGGCGCGCTGCGCGCCGCCGGCCGCGGCGTTACAGCTGTTTTACGTTTCGTGTGCAAGAGTAACTTCGCCTTCTAGGTCAAGGCCCCCCTATCCGAACGAACGAACGAACGCTCGTGGGGATCTCGCGCGATACGCACATATGCATGCACGCACACACCCGCAAGAATGTACACGTACGCGTACACGTGCACCCGCGCCCGCAGTCATCAATACGCGTGTCGTAATCGCGCGCGCGCGCGCGTATGCGCGTGTTTGTAGTAAAAAGTGCGTAAAATGCGCGGCGTTATATCTCGACCAACGAGATAAACCCCGACGAGATTGTTCACGTCTGTTGTTTATGCATTGCGCGCGCGCCTGCTCCGGTACGTGGCGCGTTACGGAAATTCTCATCCCCATGTGCCATGTTTTTTTATTATTATTAGCTCCGTTATTAGCTTGCCTGACTTGCCTCTCGGTTGAGATCGGATTTCGACTACGATTAGCCCAAAGCGAGCGATTAACAGACGCTACCGATTATCGTCAAGAGAGCGACGCGTGACGAGTTGTTCATCCTTGCGCGATTTATAAATTTAAATAGCGTCGCGTACAAACGAAGGCGACAGACGACAGGCGACACGTGCGATTTTGCGCGTCGAAAGAACAAGAATCTCTTGTCGCGAGCTATTTATCCGCACGGCGAGATTGCCAAGTGAATAATGATTTTATAACAAGTATACATAATATGTGCGTAATGCATAATATAATATATCATAGTAAATAAATCAAAGTCCAGCAGGGAAACCTGAGACGTCTTTTTCAACCGGGATAGAACAGAAGTGGATGCGCAACGCGCAACGTGCCTGATGCACGAGTAAACTACTGACGTGTTTCGCGTTTCTTACGGAATTTATCACTGGATTGCCTCTCAGATATTTTTCTCGCGCGATATCTCATTTGCAAATATTGCGAATTTTCGAGGTGGGGAGTAACCAGAGCCTTGATAATTCTGTCGAAGGGAACGACGTGCAAAGGATAAATTTTTCTTACAATTCACATAATTTTTCGGAATTTTTATATTAATTTTTGAATTTTTTACTATTTTAATTTAATTTTACTAACTTTAGAAACTTTCTCAAATTTTTTGCGACGTGAAACATTTTTCAAAAGTATATTGAGAGAGTCTACATCTTTTCTAGAATTAATTCTTTATACACATGAACTCTATAAGAATATTTTACGACTTCTCATTCTATAATTTTCGAAGGAAACTTATGAAATCTGAAGAAATTTGATATTTTGTGTAGAAATCTTCATAACGTTGAAATATGGAAAATTCCTACTTCCTTTATGGGATGCTATGACTTTTTTTCACCGGTGAAAATGAAAGGAAATTCTCCATAATTTTAGATAAACGTGAAAGCAGTTAAACTTCGCTCTAAAAGGGTGTAAATTTTTTTGTTTTCCATAATGGATAAAAAAATCCTTATAATATTGCACAAGGTTTTTAAGAATTTTTTATATTTTATATTCATGAAGATTTCTAAAGAAATATAACCCTAATCCCTCCAACGTTTTTTCCGCCATTTAATCAACGAGATTTTGACTGTTTGCCGTTTCGAGAGTAAATGAGCTAGGACTCTGAAATTTCTACCTGATGTGTTCCCTACTATAAAAACTTTTTTTAGGGAAAGGAAGGATTATACCACGGCCGTTGGTTTTCCGGAACAAACGACCGGAACACGTGTTTCTCACGACGTTAGAAACACGTGGAACACGAAAGTGCCTGTTTGGAGAGATTAGGGATAATTTTAATTATTTTCTTTGGACAAATTCTTAGGACAAACTTTTCAAGTCTGTTGATTGGAAGTTCTCGAGTCTCCAGAGAAATTCTCTATTTTGTGTAGCCAATAAATACTTGTAAATTAAATTTCCTAAAAATTAGTTATACGACGAATGAGATAGCATTCTTATTGTTAGATCTCAAAGCCCCTTACACGTTTTCTACGGGGAGGACGGAGAGTGAACGGAGATACTCCGATCGTTTACCGTTACCATTGTTTTCGCGGAACCTACAACTTACGACACGTTGTTGCTCGTTGCAGGACCTACGACTTGTGGGGGATACCGGCATCGCCGATACTATTAAAATTTCTCGACGTATATTTTGTTATCCAAGTAATGACCGCTTTCAATTTCATGGACATGGGCGCCCCAGCAGCGTAAGTTACCGAAAGAAAACTACATTTGCATGTTATTGCGTCGTTGTCGTTGTCGTGCACTTACGTACGTACATCCCGCTGAATAACAATTCGAATCATCGAGCTAATTCGCTGAATAACGCGCGTAATATTTCCATCGTCAAATTATTCCCGACGTAGTTTTATCTCGTCGTTTGCTTATTGACGGTAAAACAAATTGTTAACAAAACTCGATAAACAAAATTCCGTATTCCGTACTTAACATAATCTCGATCTCGTATTGAAAAGAATTTACATAATAAAAACAACAGTAATCTCGAGTTTTTACAAATGCATTTTAGGGAGCGTAGCTTTGGTGGTAGGGTACGTAGTAGTCTTCGCCGGCTGTGGAAAAGCCTGCGGAAGATGCGGAGCGAGCAACCAGGATTGGTAAGAGAATCCTTCTGTCGTCTCGCAAGGAAGGAATCTTATAGGAAAAGTTTGAGAATTTTATTTTTACAATTTTTCAGCATTGCGCCGTCCTTTGTCTCGTGGCCTTCGGCCTATGGTTCCTCGCTCACCTCAATTTGTCAACGCTTTGCACGATATATTGGGGCGGTGTACTGGTAATCCTGATACTGCATCTATTACACCTAAAACTGCCTGACAAAGTATCGGAGTACTTCAAGTCGCAGAGAGGTATAATCGAAAGCATCAAGAATTTCCCTGAGAAAAAGACTGATATCTCGAAGATTAAACGTAAACTGTTTTATTTAGATCTAATTTAACTTTAACGAAACGATCTAATTTAACGAAAATGAACGTTGTTGAAAGTTATCTTATATCTTTCTTTTCTGAGCTTTACCGACATCAAACTCGAATCTTTATTCAAATCTTTTTATATACATATAATTTAATGCGACGATACATCGCCGTATAACATTTTGAAGATATATATTTATGCTTCCTTTTACTTCTTTTTTAGACTGGCAATGCAACAGCGAAATCGAGGATGAATTTTTACCTATAGTGACAGAGGCGAATCTGCAGGTGCTGAATCGAGTGGGAGAGACGGGCGATCATTCGCCAACGCCGACGAGCGTGCGGTCGGACACTCAGAACGGTATTGAGACAAACTTATTTTTAAATTCATTAAAAATGTAAATTCGCGGTTCGGATGTTTTTGTTTAACATTTAGAGTTTAAAGTTTAGAGAGATAAGCGATTCTGCATACCTCTGCATATTTATTGCCTTATTTGTTGCTCGATAATTTAAACTATGTATTTAAAGAATAAACTCGTTTGATTTCTCATCCACCACGCGATGCTCTCCGTCCTTACATCTCGTCGCGTTGCTTGCAGATTCTTTTTACGAGGATTTCATAGAGGGTCTCCAGGAGATAGCGTTCAATATGCCCTACCACGGTGAAGGTAGCACCGACGGTGTCGAGCTATCGGAGTTGGAACTCAGCGTCGGCGAGAACGACGCCGAAGAGGACGGCATAAAGTTTCAGGCCGGTCACTTCGAGAAGAGCTCGTCGTCTTCTTCCGAGGAGGAAGTCTTCGACGGGAAGAAAATAATCGCGGTCAGCAGCGACGAGAGCAACGGCGATAGTGACTTCGAGATAATCGACAAGGAGGAAATAGCCAAGATAGAGATGTGATGAAGCTCGACCGGTGTAAGAAAATGAGAGATTATCGCGTGCGATTAAGTTATCATGTAAAACTAGAAGAAAACCATCTATGATCTCTGCACGCGGCCGCGAATGAAATAAAAAAGTTAAATCGAGCTACGAGATAAACAATAGCGACTTCGCTTGAAACTTGTGTACGTGTTTCTCGGCCGAATGTGATGGTAAATTGAAATAAATAAGATGATATATCGTTTAAGTCACACTACTGTCTCCCGATCGCAACGTTGTACCCGTGCGCGTACAAAGTATCGATCTTGGTCGGAAAGCGCGAAGATAAAAGCAAAATTTATTTATTTAGACGAATTCAGTCGAACGCCCGTATTCTTCCTTCTCCACCGCTTCTAATTTTGCGCCACTCTCCTAGTGTAAAAGAAGTAACGAAGAGTAGATGGGCGGGGATTTGAGAATAAGGGGATTCAACTGTAGATACATATATATGTACAATATGATACCACTGGTTACTGTATTTAGTGTCATGGATGATAAGTAAGCGTATGTACATTTGCAATGTAATAAATATGCACCTGTGTACAAACGTTTTAACCCGAAGAGTCAGTTTCGTTTGACCTACGTGCTGTGATTAAGCACGTTGCAACGGCGTTGTATGACGGTAAGGACGCGAAAGGTACCTAATACGATCAATAAAAGCTGCACTCCGGTAGCATAAACAACAAACATTTTAGATGTGTAAGAATGTATTATATTGTAACATGTGTCCGTGAGATGTGTAAAAAAAAAACAATGCGCGAGAAGATATTGACGAGATGTTTGTCGAGTCTGACGCATTTTTGTAGCCCGTTTATAATTGATGTTTGCCGTCTTGCTCCTGTCTACGCATCTCGTATATTTGAAAATACACGACAGACGATACAAAAATATACTGTTGTTATTTATATGTATGTACACGATCTTACCTTGCACGCAGTGGCGTAACTGCAAATTTTCGACAATCTTAGAAATGAAACGATAAAATAGACTCTTTAATCTCTGCAGTATTCGCGAAATAGCAAAAAGGATTAACGTCGAGATAAAATAGACATTTTAGAAATGTTATTAAGATTATAATTTATATTTGGATAAAAAATCTCATTCATTAAATGTCCTATATTTTGATTTTTTGTATAAATATTATATATATATATATACACATTTTTCAAAAATTTTTTTCCCTTTTGCACGTCGCGAATTCTCACACGATTTACTTGCGTTTTTGGTATTAATTGTATCACTGTTCGCGGGGATTTACGTTACACATGAATTCTCATTTACGATTTCCTTCGAGTCCGCGTTACATTCAGGTCTGCTATCGCTCTCCTCATTGCAAGCATCTTTTACAATCGTCACTGTATTATTTACATCAATCGACACTGTATTATTTACATCAATTGACACGGTATTATTTACATCAACTGGTACTGTATTGCTTATATCAATCGGCACTGCACTATTTACATCAGGTTTCAGATCTTGCAATTCATCCTCTTTGGATTGTATAGGAACGATCGGTCGTGCGTTCTTCCTTTCCGGCAACACTTTCAGAAACACTTCTTGCCAAGTATCGCCCTCAGAGATTTTGAGCAGTATCTCGAAGACTGGAAAGGTCCAATAATTTCTTTAATATGTAAATCTCAACGCGTAACTCGTCTATCGTCGAAATTTGATTCAAAGCAATTTATATGTCTATTCAAAATACAAAAATACCAAAGCAGGTTTAAGTAATTTTACACATTTATCACTTGTTTGTCAAAAAAATAATCAAACATTGGAGATGCTCATAGAAAGCAATATTATAATTGCTTTGAAAAAAATTTAATAGTTGACAATACTTACCGTGATCAATGGTCAACACTTTTCTTGCTTCCATCTGCAGGAACTTGTCTAATGGTAGTCGGCCGTGCCTGACACCTGCCTCTACTGCTAATTTGTGGCACATACCCTATGATTTAAATTTTTGGTAGAGAAAGAGAGAGAGAGAGACGACTAGCTAAAAAGATTTTACCTTATGTGCGTTGTGATCAACAAGACCACCTATAACGTATACGCAATCGTGTTCCAGACGTTCTATCACGTTTTTCGATTCACTCGTTAAGTATATGATTTTGTCTTTGGGATAAACGTTTATGTATGACTCCGCATGAAAGCTCACCTGTAATTTAGTGAAATTTAGATGTTTATCATTGATTTTTTAATCATAAAAAGTAAGAGGTTGCAATCACATACGTCCCAGTGCTCATATCCAATGTGCTTCTCCATGCTGGCTCGCGATTTACCGGTGAAACCAGTGAGGGAAAATTGCATGGGTGCGGCGGCTCTTCTATTCAAAGTATAGCACCTTAATATCTGTTTCGTTAGCTTGGCGATATCCTTATCGATCATTAGCTCATCGAATGACAAGTCGATGGTTACCGTGAGCGTGCAGGCACTCGCTGCCATAGTGCTTCTCTTTAAAAATTTTCTGGACGGACCTAGGCTCAAGTTATTCGCACGCGCGTACGCGCGCTTCTCCCTCGCTTTAATCCTTTCCCGTAACCTGCATCGACAAACATATCGAGTTAATGTACAAACATTGTTGAAAAGATTGCATAAATAAATTGTCTTCCGCGTAAAAAAAGCACGTGATGTAAAAATTATTAAAATAAAGAATTAGCATAATAAAAGACGTAAAAATTGCATATGGATTTTTTTTAATAACTAAGGAGATTTATTTCAGACGGTTCGAAATAAAAAAATGCGACGAAGTCATCTTGATTTATAAAGTTTCGTACGTCGCTGCCGCGTGACATCAGGAGTTCCTAACCTCTTCTCGCTCCTTTGCTCCAGCCACTTCTTCCTCTTCTGCAATCTTTTCAATTGACGCTTGCTCATACTCGTCGGTGGTTCGGGCAACTCATCTGCCACTACAATCGTCTTGTCTTCCGTAGAATTTACGTCGTCCATATCGTGAAATAATTAATTTTCCCCCGGCGCGAGCCACATGAATCGTGCTAGATCCAACTTGTTAACCTTTTCTCTCTTTTGCTTCTTTCTTTCGAATTTCTGTCTAGGAAACGCGCGGAGTTTTTAATCTGCATTTAGCTGATAATTATATGTCTACGACAGCATTGATTTTAAGCAGTAGATATTTAATTTGCTTTTCTCAAATTGTCACGTGTAGACGTCGTCTGTTGCACCATGCTCAAAGCTGCTCTGAGCTGCTCAAAGCTCAAAGCTCAAATCCAACCAAAAAGATTGAAATTTAAAATGCCATTGGTCAAATAATTAGAAAAGTAGAGATACGCCACTTGGCGACGATGTTGAGAACTAACAATAAACCATCAAGTTTTTTATCTCGCGCCGTCTGGCGAACAGAAACCTTGTAACGCGCGAAAATTCGAATATCGATTTTATTGATCGCTACCGGCGCCTATTAAATCATGTAAAATTATATACGTATGTTTAGAATGCAGCATCGTGAGCAATTTCTCTTACATCTGTTTTTACTTAATAACTTTCTCTCATGAATTATACGTACGTGTGTATGTATATATATGTTATACATACATATATGCCTAAGCGCAGGCTGCTGTGGGCTGCTGTGGCTGCGCAGGCAGCTCCGTCTGCCGTCGTAACCTCACCTCACCGAGCGGCGAGCAGCTCGAGATCGAGAGTTTACCGCCATGACCCGCTGATCGGCACCGCTGAGTTATCAATATTCAAGGATTGGCGAGCTTCGTGTGCGCGATTGTTTACGTCGCTCGTTATGGAATGGTATAATACGTCGGTGCTCGAGAAATACGGTCGTCGCAGTATACGAGAGCCCTTTCAGTCGGTCAGAATGGCTCGATGTTAACCATTAAAGCAAGCACAAGAGGGGACCGTATCAACGCCGCGGCGCCGTTTCCTTATCAAGCATGTGAGCCTTCTTCTGGATTCACATTGCGACGTCACGCATATATACACAGAGAGAAAAAGATATCTGCATATGCATATATGTGTTGTGTATATATATATGTATATATAGATGACTGTAAATAATGGTGTTTTGGGCCGTTGTTTATTCGCTGGCGTTATTCCTGCGCTTCGGTTCCCTACAAGCAAGTACGTATATCTGCGTCGCTGTAACCATCATATATAATTGACGTATAAATGTAAATTAATGATACAAGCTTGTTTGATATTCCTATCTTTCTACGTCTCACCCTAGAGCCAGAGTCGCAAGGTTACTGCGCCCCATACAGCGGCAAGATATGCAAGAAGTACCTCAGTGGCATCGGGAAGGTATGGTTTAACGACTCCAATGACAATCCTGGAGGATGGCTGAACGAGAAGATCACAGCGAACCTCTGGGAAGAGCTGATAGAGAGGCTACTGGAGCCATGTCGCTCAGCTGCAGAGGTGCGATGTCTCAAAAAAAGGAAACTTTAAGATACCTTTAAAATGACCTTACAAAAGTTTTAAAACAGTTTTAAAATATTTTTGAGAAAGCTTTGAAATAACCTTAGGAAACCAAATCAGAACTGACATGGAGAAATATTGTTTTCATCTTTCTTTCTTTTTTTGTGCAGAAAATGCTCTGCATGTATGCGTTTCCCCTGTGTCACGAATCTACAGGCCTACCCCTCTGCTACGAAGACTGCATGGCTGTACGTCAACAATTCTGCTTCAACGACTGGGCGATTATTGAGGACAACAAGCAGAGAGACATTTACATTCGCTCACGTGGACACTTTGTGCTACCGGAATGCGAGAGTTTGCCCAAAGTGAACAAGGAGACACCTACTTGTTCGCACGTACACCTGACTGACATGGACGACGAGGTCGTCACTTGTAAGTTACCATGTTTTTCAGATAAACGCCAAAAACATAATTGAATTGCAAGATCAATTAATTGGATAATGTTGATTGATTTTCGTAGACGATTGCATCAAAGACAAAGGTAGATTCTACATGGGGAAGGTCAACAAGACCAAATACGGTTTAGACTGCCAATCGTGGAGCGTGCAGATACCGCATAGTCACGATAAGCCGCCCGACGTCTTCCCGCAGATCCGTCAGGGTGAAAATTACTGCAGAAACGCGGGCGGCGACGAGCCGATGCCGTGGTGCTTCACAACCGATCCTTCAATACGCTGGCAACATTGCGATATTCCTGTATGTGGTAAGTACAATCACGATATACTAAATATTCTTAATATATAAATTACATTAATAATTTTAATAATTCCTCTTCTCTCTTACGTTAACGGTAATACGTTACAATTTAAAAATATAATTGAAACATTTATATCACGTGTGTTTTTTTTGGTTCAGATAATGTTACAACTAAAGTGGAAATCGAACCAAAAGACATAATGATGGACACTCTATTTAATAACACCCTGGTACTCATCCTGGCAGCGTTGGGATTTGTAATTGTAGCCGGTGCGCTATTGTCTATCCTGCTGAGTCAAAGACTGCACAAACGTCATCGAGGGTACAATCCGACCGATAATCAAGTACGTTTATTAATCGATAAAATCGATTTTGTAAAAAAAAATGTTTAAAATTACCAAGAAAAAAGTATTGAGAACAATTTGATCAAGTTTAATCGATATTTGTGTGTAATTAAATAATAATACTTTTTAAATTATCTATATATAAAATTAATTGTTTTAAAATTATTTTAATAAATATATTTTATCTTTATTCATATTTACATTTTGATTATCTACTGTTCCAATTCTTCTTCCGACGACGTTACGATTTTCAAACATTTTTCCTCTTTGCAGGACGTGAACATCGATCTAGATAAGTTGCCGAACAACGAAGCGTATCACAAAACGAGCGCGCAGTTGAATCCCAAGTTGGAGAAGCTGGAGTTCCCGCGGAACAACATCATCTACATGCGAGATCTAGGTCAGGGGGCGTTTGGCCGCGTGTTCCAGGCGAAAGCGCCGGGACTGGTCGCGGGCGAGGAGTTCACAAACGTCGCCGTGAAGATGCTGAAAGAGGAGGCATCGGATGACCTGTTGCGGGACTTCGAGCGGGAGGCGTGCCTACTCGCCGAGTTTGATCATCCGAACATCGTGAAGCTGCTGGGCGTGTGCGCGCTTGGACGGCCGATGTGCCTGCTGTTCGAGTACATGGGTCGCGGCGATCTCAACGAGTTTTTGCGCTCTTGTTCGCCCAGCAATTATGTCATCCGTGTGCCCAGCGCGGACGAGGGTGGCCCAACGACGAGCGAGCCCTCGCACCTCTCGCACATGGATCTGATCAACATTGCGGTGCAAGTGGCATCCGGCATGGTGTATCTATCCGACCGGAAGTTCGTTCACCGCGATCTAGCAACGCGCAACTGCCTGATAAATGACCAGATGATCGTCAAGATCGCCGACTTCGGCCTGTCGCAGAAGATATACTTACAGGATTATTATAAAGGTTGTCATTTTCTCCTTATTTTTATCGTTTAGAGTGTTATTTTTAGATTTTATGGTAGAAAACAGTCGAGCTTCGAAATTTATTCGACAGTTGCTTCCAATTTTCAAGTACACTCTTTCACTTCCTTTATATTCAAAATTTGTAATTATTATCTTTCAAGTTTCATATCTTTTCACGTAACGCCACTTGTACCCTTTTCACGGAAATTTGGAACTTTAATCGTCATATTACTCATATTTCTGATAATGCAGGGGACGAGCAGGACGCCATCCCCGTCAGATGGATGCCACTGGAGAGTATACTCTACAACAAGTATACCGTCGAGTCGGACGTGTGGGCGTTCGCCGTGTGTCTCTGGGAGATCTTCAGCTTCGCGCTGCAGCCGTACTACGGGATGACGCACGAGGAGGTAGTCAAGTATATCAAGGAGGGCAACGTGCTGCGCTGCCCGGACAATACCCCGCAGTCGATCTACGATCTGATGAAGCTCTGCTGGAATAGGCGGCCGTCCGATCGGCCTACCTTCCGCACGATCTATCAAACTCTCGACAGCATCAAGCAGGATTTGGAGGCGGAATGTAAGTCGGACAGCGTCCCGCTACGCATTCGCGTATGAATGTAATAATAATGGGTAATAATCGATATTTCTCTTTCTCTTTCACACTTTCGCATAGCGTGAAATTTGTACAATTTGAAAGAAAAGAAAAATAGAATTGTTTTTGTTTATTTTTCTCGAAAATGATGCCTCTTAATGAGAAAGATTTATTTTTATATATTCGGCTTGTTTCTTCGCAAGAAATCACGCTCTTTTTTATTATAATGAGCACGCGGATACTTTGTATAAATAATCATGAAATTGATACGCGGAATTACACGTTATGCTTTTATTTGTGTGCAACTAAACAGAATGTTGTTCTTCTGGATCGGACAAATTTCACCCTGCGCGACGATCAATTAAGAGTAAGAAACATCACTTTGTGTGTACCTACTACTTACTCTTTGATTACCTTTCCAGCTAAGTAACTTAATATTGTATATCATGAGTGTGATGTGGAATGCCTGCCTTCTTAGTTGGATCCGCTTCGATACTGAATCAATTATCAGTTGCGAGAAGTGAGAAAAGGACCAATGTATAAAACGGAGGCGCGATATATTACACGTTAATTTCATCTTCTATTTCGTCTAAAAATTAATGTAGCCCGATAGGGCTACAATACTGCTAATTTATCTTCTGAATACCGCTCGAGGAGATTTTCACGCTTGTTTTTACTGGGCAGCGATCGCGTAACTTTTCCCTTAGGACGGATACGTGAAAAATTAACATTTTCACGTGAACTCGTGATCATGTAACTCGACGAAACGTGGAAACGTGATCTCGTCGATAATAAAAAAAAAGTTAACGCAGAATGGATAGAGCGCAAAGTGAAAAATTTTACGTGAAATTACGTGATCGATCCCCTGTTCGATTAGTTTCCAATTATCCCCAATTAGGGCTGCCACTTCTCTGGTTTTTGGAAACTCTTATCCTCCTGGTTTTTGCTCTCTCTAGCATAAATTTATAAAGATCTATATAATATTTTTAAACGCATCTGCGAATCGTTTAATCTTTTTTCACTAAACTTTTCTTTCACTAAACTTTTTTCACTGGCTTGCTTTATGCATTGTTTTCTTTCGTTGTTTTCTAATATTGTTCCGTAATCTTGACATTACGCGGAAACGTGGCGGTCCTAATTACCGCGTCCGAATTCAAGTAACGCTTATTTGCGAGTAAAGCACTGTCGAGTCTGTACAAATAGTATAAATGCGGTGTGGCTATAAAAGCGCATTTAGCGACGTTATATTTAGAGGCTCCTTGATTGTTAGACGTGTGTTAGGTTGTTAGGTCGTTTGCTGTACCAAAAAAAAAGGAAAAAGACATAAATAATACCTATATTTAATGTGCTAAGATTAACGGGAAAAGAATTATGAGGAATGTTAAGCGAAAGCGAATCATTGAATGAATGTATACTACGGACTTGTTGTAAATTAAGCAAGAACAAAGGCGCGTCGCGATTTCCTCTTACAGACACAAGCTGGATTTATTGCGAATTTGCGTAATTTTAAGTTATACCCAGCGTTTGCGTCGCGCGTGATCTTGTTTGAATATACTATTGTTTAATTCCTAACACGTACCTCACGAGGGTACAAAGGAGATTAATCGTGTGTGAGATTAACGTGTGTTAGTGCGTCACGAATACGGGAGAATATCCCACAGAAAGAGCTAATCGCGCCCGTTTAGTTGTCTCTTATTTAGTAGCTCGCGATTTTCGACTTGCTGACTGCCTTGTTAGGAAGATAATTCGCCGTTTCGTTTTACCTGCTGTGATTTTAGCGAAACGCACCGACTGAATAGCCACCTCATCACTGCCGCAATTACATTCCAGGAAGCATTTACTGTTAAGCAGCGTATGCTACGAGGAATCGTTCAATGCTGCAAATATATACAACGAACGTTTCTTCTTTTGTTTTTTTTTAAGTATTTTTTATCCGGTGTTTAAGGATATACATAGACTGCACGTAACAATAACTCTTCGTTTTCGTCGCTTTTATTTCAGCGAGTAATATTAATTAACGCCGTTTCGCGCGTTTCAACTGATCATCGAAAACGAGAAAAAATACGGTACGCTTCTGTCAGTTTGGGAGTAAGATATTTTCGCCCCTACCGGAAATGAAGACTGCTATCGCGACCCCTTCTCATGATACCACGTGTGTCGTCGTGCCGAGGACAAAATTAAAGAGCTCATTTCCAAAACGTCTCGGATATGTATCTTCGAAGAAGATCACGTATTACAAAACTAGATTTTTGCCTACAAAAGAGGCTCCAAGACGTTCTGGACACAGGTCCACTCTCGATTGACGATTGACGATCTTCCACATATATATACATATACACACAAACATACACACGAACCTTTTTATATTGTATATTTGTATTCTGTGTAAGTAGTACCGTACGCGGGTGTTCAGAGTTTTCACAAAAAGAAGAAAAGAAAAGAGCACTTTAGTAAGCAAATAATTACCTATAGGTGTCATTAAAGTGTCAAGAAAAAGAACACGAGTTGTATACAAGACGGTCGTCTAGCTGAGATGCTACTTATACCGTAATATCAGTTTCTTATCAATAAAACGCAGAATTATTCCAACAGCCAACGCTAATCTTGGACTTATGGCTTATTCTATTTTATAGACTTCAATCAATAAGCTGTAATTTTTTGCTTTATTTTGAATTCACGTTCATTGTTCTCTTAGTGTAACATCGTACTACAAGAGAAAAAAATGAACAAATGCCTTTCGGTCGATCCGATATACTTCCTGAAATGTATGTACATGCGTACATGCTTTTTTTGTGAAAATTCTAAATCATGTTATCAGTGCGACAAGCGCGTATGCGTCCGTGACCAACAAAAAAAATTTACTGCCACTACATGTATACCTGTTGGGTTCGTACATAATTGCCGATATCGACGCGAACCCCATTCTTCGGTGATTGACGTGAATACGACGGCAACCCGACGACGTAACGTAACTCATGCGAATTCTTCCAGCAGATAATCGGTGTAATGATTTTTGTAAATAATCGATAATGTGTCTATCACGAGTCTCTGTACCGCTGACAATACCGTTTATATACCTATATTTCTACTGTATTACATAATACCCAGCTGTACCGTTCAGATCGCTCTTTCCGTTGTAGACTCTAATTGTGTCACGCTAAATCCAATAATCGGTCTAACTGTACTACGAACGCCTCGAGAAAAAATATGAAACTCTATCCCGATGTGTGCAACCTTGGCAAGAAATAAACAACCAATTTCGTATTACTCCGAATTATTTTCTCCACTACTCTATTGCGCCTTGTGTCGCATATAAGATATCTGAACATCCTTCAGGATTCTAGGAATTGATTGTCGCTTAAATTAAAACTATATGTAATGTGTTATATTAATTATTCTAATAGGGAAATTGCCTAGGAATGTTATAATTAACGTCGTTCCTTGCATCATAAGTATATTTTCTGTAACCATATGTGCTTTCCTCTATCCGTTTTTCTATCTGCTTATATAGAACTAATCTAAAATAATTCATTTTTTTTTTTATAAAAAGCAGGTTTGGGGGGTTTGCACATCTCGTATATACATATTACATTATCGCTAATTTACGTGTTTACATATACATAAAACGCCTTACGATATAAACAGTGCTCAGTGCAAGTCTCTAGTTGCGATTATAATATTACGTATCTCTTTGGTACGCTTCCTCCTTTCATAAATGCATCATAAATATAGTGATACTTGGCGCAAATGTTCAAAATATGGAATGGCTCTTTTTCGAAGTGACTAGCTTCGATTCAGTTCTTGCATCTTTAACACGTCAGGCAATGCGTTGCATTTACATCTGTACTGCGGTGGAAAATATCTCGATAGATACAATATAGATTTCGATTAGGGTTTAATTAAAATATGCAAATTATATGTATATATATTACCTATCGTTCAACAAGCAAAAACAAAAGCACATTTGTACATTTACAACTCATCTATACAAATACTGATGATGCCTTAGAAAGTAAATAATCATTACACCTATTAGTTATTGCAATTCAACTCTCTAAATGCATTTGATATAGTGAACACTTAGGGGACTCTAAAAAAAGAAATGTTTTTGCGATATCGATACTTTAAACGGTTCTTTACGTGTTCGTATACAGCGTGAGTTTCTAAAAACGGAGCACTTAAATATTTCTCTTGGATTAAAAGTACCAAGAAAATGTTATAAGATATTGAGTCAAATAGTTTTAAAAATTCAATTTACATTTAGTAGAAACGTTATTTCAATAGAAATTAATGACTTTGATAACTCTGAAAGAGCTCAACACATTCGAGCGTTTGTATTTAAATTACTTTCACATCTCTCAACGCGTTTCTGAACTCGAGAGAACTAATTAAGTATTCTATTTTTAGTGACTCTACTTGCATACCGTTGTCCCTCACTTGTACATATTGGCTTATGTTACAGAAAATACTGAAAGTATATATACGGTTTACATCCTACATTGTCATTTGCATGAGACGATAATGACAAGATTGTACAATCAAAATGCGTCCTTTATATTCTGAAACTGTCGCACCGCCAAGTCCACCGGCAAATCGAACTTGTAACTGGTAAGGCGATCCAAGGTGTGAAACGCGTCTTGGAAACCTGGAAGTTTCGTTATGAAAAATGCAATTCCACTTTGCGGTATTAATTATTCTAGTTGTGACGTACCTGTCTTTACAACGTAGCTCCACGAAAGGTAATAATTTTCCAGGAGATACTGGCATTGCAGAATCAACTTTAACCATATCACGAGTTTATTTGCGCTGAAAATGACGGTTATTCACCAAATTAGTTGTTACTTATAATTAGCATAATTATATAACGAATAGTCAATTTTGATAGCTTGTGACTGCGACGCAATCGCATTATTACTCACTTCAAAGCTGCACATACGAATGCCTTGAAATGCGAGTCGTAACTTCGTTTGTATGGACTGTGAGAAGCGATGATGTTACCTATAGTCGTCAGTAAACTCTAAACGAACAAGACAAGAAGAAAAATTAAAACATATGAAGATACAATAGCAGTTCAGTTTGCAGAACGTCCAAGAAATTGTATAGAGGAGAATGGTCTTCGGAAATTATTACAACGATCAGAATTCTACTGTTATAGTTTCCTAGTCATTCTGATGCCTCGTCTGGAGGCAAAAATAGTCTACCTGTTTCGAGGAGGCTATTCTCCCGGCCGCGAGGTCCAGGTTGAAGCTCTGCGACAGCTTCTGCGCGGGGCTGGAATTGTAACGGCGTCCGTGTTTGATCTCATAGTATTTCAATATCAACTCCCAGGCGTGCATGAAATTCGTCGGCGTGATACCGCGCTGCGGGAAGCAGCCGACAAACGGCACCACGCTGGACCCGGAACGCAGCACATCCGCGGTCAGGCCGTGCTGCATGAGATCCCTGACCGAGGTGGCAAGATGCTTTCTCACGGCGGACGTGAGCTTCGCATTCGCGTGCGACGCCGAGTCCGAGTCGGACGTGTAATCGTTCTCATTGTCGTCGATATCATCAACATCCTCCTCGTCGTCGGCATGCCTCTGCTGCTGCTGCTGCTGCCGCGACGTTTCCGCGATCGTCTCGAGCACGTGCTCCACGGCGATGTCCAGTCGGGTACGCAGATCGCGCCAATTATGCACCGGGTTCTTACCGCCAAAGTTCCGTCGCATCCGTTCGCTGCCACAACCCAACTGCGACATCAGGAACATGTGCAAAAGCGCGACCACCTTACGCACGGTGTTCAAGGTCCTAGTTTGATTGGCGGCACCTGCTTCATCCTGGATGGGTCTCCCACGGTCAAAGCGCCGCTTGGAGCCAAAGGAGGCCGACGAGGTCCCGGAACCGCTGGCGTGTACCGGACACGCGCACGTACACGCTAAACTCTCCGTGCTGACTTCGCCTTGAAGGTAGTTTATGAAACGCTCCAGATCGGCGATCTGCGTCTTGAGTTGGGAGACCAGCTGCTCCTTCATCTTCAATGGGCTGACGATCTATCATATAATCATATCATGGATGTATGGATTGTTTCTCTCTCAGATGACAACAAATAGCGTGTTATGTAAATTATCCCAAAAGCACCGGATCCTTACTACCACAGTTCATTAAGTATTAATTTGACAATTATTTTTCTGTAGGAAGAATCGCTTTTTCAATCTTTGACACTATATTTCTGTAAGTGAATTCTGAATTAGACTCTTATTAAAGTCTACATATTATAAAATCAATTAAAGTATACAGTTTAATCTATTTTTCCTCTAGGAAACGTAGTTTGTTTCTTATTTTCGATCGTTAATTAATCGAAAATTATATGTATTTATCGATTAAGGAGAAGTTCATGTTTCAAATCAACAGAAGGACGTCCAATAGTTTTGGGAGTGTAGATCTCGAGATCGCTTTTAAACATACTTGACTTATGGCATAATCGACTTGCCACCTAAGATCGTCCGCCGGTAATTTGCACAGATCGTCGACGTCGAAGTTCAACTTCTCTTTCAAATGACCTGTGAACATCAGCGGTTGTTTTACTTTCCGTTCCCTTGCAATACAGATTTCTGATTACTGATTTCTTATAGCACTTACTGATTATAATATTTTGCCTCTCCAGAATAACGCTCTGCGGTAGATCGGCGTCGCCCGTCTCGTACGCGTATTTTTCCAGATCCTCCAACTGAGATTTCAACTGGCTTATCAGTTCTCTCTGTTTTGTTCGTTGCAATGCCATTTTGGATTCGACTTCCGCGTCAGCGATTACACCAGTCACCTACAGTTACGTTACATCCGACGCGATTAAAGAACTATCGAGAAATATCGAGCAGCTGTTAAATTAAATAAATTGCTGTGGAAAAACACTCCTCTACGCAATCGCGCTGTAGCTAAAAAAAGCTTAGAAAATTGCAACAAACAACACAAGCTATTATCCACGATCTAAATTAACTACGCATGGAGCAAAGGATCGGATGCGTGAAGGTATTAAAATAAAATGGATAAATAGAGAAAAAAATGTGTGGAAAACTTTTATTGCACATTTAGAGATAGTATAAAAGAGCAGAAGACATAAATATAATTTATATTTTAAACAAATAACACAAGATAAAAAAAGAATAAAATATAAAAACGCCTTAACAATGACTAGATGTAAGACAAACGATAAAAAAGCGTCAAAGCCACAAAAACGTTGCCAAACAAAGCGATAAAAAATGTCAAGGATATCACAAGGCAACAAGAACACCATAGAAAATTGGCTTATGCTGAAAAATTATGGAAAATTTGCTTTTCAGATGTGGCTTACATCATAGGATACGGGGGAGATTGGCGTGACAGATCCGCTCTCTAATAATAAGCTATTCGGAACGTCCGGTATTCCCCTAAATGCAAATTCCTCCAACTCCTTGAGCAACGTCTCCTTCTCGCTGGTTGGCGCATCCACGATTTGTCGAAGACGAAACTGAACCTGTACATACATGGATTTCATTAATTGACGAACAAGGAGGTGACGATTGCGAAGCAAATTCACTTTTGATCGTCTCACCTGAGCAAAGTGGGTGGTTAACGCTATCAAAGACGAGTTGAGCATCTCCTGTTCTTCCTCCAGCAGTTTCACCCTCTCCATGTCATACGCGAGGCTAGCAAAGAACAAGAATTATCTTATCTACAATGTTTGACAATTATTGAACGCAGCTTTGATACAGTCGTGTTTGTTTTTTGCTCAATAGAAAATCTTGATATTGAGCAATGTAATAGATAAAATTGTTACGAAGCAATTGCAATACGTAATGAACGAGTTAAAGCTCATGTTATTCTTTCAAAACATATGTTCTCGTGAGAATGGCTTATACTGGGCTTTACGGCAGAACATATGGTTCTTAGAAAAGAGCGAAAGGACGAAACTGGTACTTGGTCGACGTACTTCTCCACGTTGGCGTTGACGTATTTGTATTCGTCCGCGAACTCATTGTCGCCGTCGTTGGCGCCGACCGGGGCCCACCTCTCCCCGGACGGTCTGCTCTCGCTGCTCTCGTCCGAGTTCTCGACCTCGTCGCTCTCGCAGTGCCGCCGCCGCTCGCCGTCCATCGTCTCCTTGTCGTTGTCACACGCCGTCTCGCCTACCTCCTGCTCGGCAAGGAACAATACACAGGCATATTGATCAGCGGATCCGTCGTGTCGCGAGGCCGCGATACTCGCGGTTGTGTCGCGTCGTCCACGTATGTACGTACCATGACGAGGGGTTCCCGGCACGGCCCGCGCGGCCGTTCACCGTACGATTTGCCGATAATTCGAGCCGGAACGAGCGTCTAAATCCCAGACTCCTCTCTCATATCTGGACCATTGTTAATTGACCACCTGCGCACGTGTACGACCGAGACGCCCGCGCCCGCGTCACGGACGTCAGACGTCAGTGGTACAGGTCCGCGCAAAAGCGCGCACAGCGTGCTCCGCGATCGCTCAAACTCACAACCCACGGACTGGACTGGCACGGGCTCGCAATCGCATTCATGCGCGGACAGCTGACGACACGTCAAAAACACTTCCTTCAATCCTTCGTCGCACAATGCGCCGGGCAGGGACGATGCAGGGGGAAACGTAAAAGTGAGAGCGAGAGAGACAGCAGATAATGTGCATCTCTCTCCAAGAGCGAGAAAGACGACCGCTTGACGACCAATCAGCGCCTCCGAGTTCGAGCTCGAGTAATCGAATTGGAGCTTGGATTGGAGTAGGAGACTCGGATCGGACAGGATGGACAGGACAGATCGGACTCGGAGCTCGCGAGCGCTCGCAGCCCTCGCAGGTATCCCCGAACGTTGAAGGTTATGTCACTTGTGTAACATGGCGTCGAGCGAGAGTGGCGATTTTCAAAAGGTGTTGGAGTATCGGATTTACAAGTGCTCCAGTTATTCTTCCTGTTACATACCCGAGTGAGTGCCCCCGACGTCCGTAAGTCCATTCGTATCGTCGGAAAAACGGTCGGGGAACCCGTCGTCGACCGACCGCACGTTTCTAACCTAAAAACGGGAACGTTCCGCGGAAGCCGCCTCGCGCGTACGATATGCGTGTTAAAATCGCGACAGCGAGGTTTATTCGTTACCGTTCATACACCCCGAACATCTTTTTTTCAGAAATATTATCGTCGATATACCATCGGATCAGTCCTCGCGTTGGTCCTCCGACATCGACAATCACCCTCAGGTACGTATCGCACATCGCCGCTCCTCTCGTCGCGTCACTTACCTCGCCGATTGTGTGCGTTTCAGTTTCTCATCCTCAAGCTTCAAAGTCCTTCCGTCGTCAAGTACATTACTTTTGGCAAATATGAGAAAACCCATGTGTGTAATATAAAGAAATTCAAGATATTCGGCGGATTGGAACCTGAGAATATGATGGAACTCCTCGAAAGGTTTGCCGACGATTGCTCTCTCTCTCTCTCCACGTCCAATTGCTTCGTTTTTTACCTAACCAGAGAATGTTTCATTCGTTTCAGCGGACTGAGGAACGATTCCATCCCAGAGACATTCGATCTCAAGCATGTTTTGGGAAACGAAGGGAATTACTTTCCTATCCGATACATAAAGGTACTTCCGCTGCAGTCGTGGGGTCCCAGCTTCAACTTTTCTATATGGCACATCAAATTAACCGGTATCAATGACCCTAAGATCGTAAAGCCTTGTCTTGAGTGGTTCAATATGGTAAATGCGTCATCGAGCACACGAGATATAAAGCACTCTGAAGTGAAACTAATGGATCTTTCGTGTTGTAGTATCGGCAGAAGGAGATAATAAGACTGTGCATGAAACACTTTCGACAAATGGAACAGCCCGAAATCGTCGAGACTCTGCAGAGGGTCACCGGAGTCCCACTGGAGGATCCGCGATTGTCGACTCTTTACGATCTTTTGGTTACCAAAGGCGATCACCTGCAGGCGGAACGTTTTATCAGCAACGCGCTCACGAGTAAGTCTGATGACGTAAATTCCCCTTTGTCTCGTTTTACACAGCTATGACTCTTATACATTGTTGAATCCGCTTTTTAGTGGGGCTCTTAAACGATTATATCAATGCTCAAACTTATAGAGCAATTTGGACGAAGTTATCGTCTAGCGAGCCCAAACCTGGGATGCGGGGCGGTCATCAGATGGTGCTTGATCCCACGGCTGAGGTACTTTATCTCTTCGGTGGATGGGACGGTAATCAGGATCTCTCTGACCTATGGTCCTACGATATAGAAGCCGGCAAGTGGACGCTCATATGCAAGGATACTGAAGCGGTGGTCGGTAGTGTTTCTAATAAATGCGTTTTTAATCAATTTAATTCAACGCTACGACGTGGCCTGACATACCGCAATAATACGCAACTGAACTCTTATCTCTCCACTACATTGCACTACATATCTCGTCCCGACAGCGTGCAAACAATGTGTTTTGTTTATTCGATATTTCTTCTCTGTTGAAGATGTCGAGTAATATTTTGAGAAAACAGAATCATTAATGAGTTTCTTTACAAATAAAGCGGATTTTTTTTTAAGTACGATCGTAAGATACGAAATATATAGTTATATATTACAAAATGTGAAGAGATTTTAAATAAATATAAAATAAATTTCGCACTTATGTGTCTTGACGATTTTTTCGTGTCGCATCTTTGATAAGTAATTTAATTTAATTAAAAATGTTTTGTCTATACAAATTGTCAGATCACGTATGCCTACTCATTTTATTTTCACACCTATCGCGATCTGTAATTCCTAGGGAGGGCCGAGCGCACGTTCATGCCACAAGATGTGCTTAGACCCGCAGAGACGGCAGCTCTTTACATTGGGCAGGTACTTAGACACGCAGTATCGTACTTGCGAGAATTTGAAGAGCGACTTTTACGTTTACGATATCGAGTCGAATAAGTGGACGCAGATCTCGGAGGACACGGGAACGATGGGTGGGCCACCGCTCGTATTTGACCATCAGATGTCAATGGACGTGGAGAAGCGAACTATCTACGTTTTTGGTGGACGAGTACTGACTCATCCGAGTAGGTAAGTTACGTTAAAAAGAGAAAGAAAAGTAGCGATTTTGTGCGCTATCTTTCAATAATATTACTTTTACGTATGATTTCGAAACTTTTTATACCTCCTCCACCTTTCTCTGACATTATTCTTCCAATTTGCGCAGTGCCGACGAACATGGTTTAATACCGGAGCCGCATTTCTCAGGACTATACTCTTATCACGTGCCGACTGGCACCTGGGTCAGACTTGCCTGTGATATCGCCGATAAACCGTATTCAAGAGACATGCCGATTTACAGATCCCGCGCTGGCCACTCCATGTTGTTTCACCCGGTTGGTATTCTCATGCTCGACTTTATTTCTTTAACACGAGAGAAATAATAATAAACAAATCGGCAAACGCGTGAAGAGATATTTGAAAAGCGGGATCTTCTTGGATCTTTTAGCGGTCCAGAAAACTATACATATTCGCTGGACAGAGGGGCAAGGAATATCTGAGCGATTTCTTCACTTACGAAGTCGATACGCAGCACGTGGAGTATATAAGCTACAACGAGTTTGGCACTACGAAGGATTCTAATCACGTTCCCGCGGCCGGATTCACGCAGAGAGCGACCATCGATCCTGAACTCAACGAGATTTACGTTCTATCGGTTTGTATCTCACTTAGCGATCTGTAATTTGAACCGTAATTAATTAATATGAGAAATTTGTAATTATTATAGGAATCTTTTCACGATTATATGAATTATTTGTAAATGATTAATTTATTTTATTACTTGATATAACAATATATATATATATAACAATATTTTTTAGGGTTTGAGCAAGGACAAGGATAAGAGGGACGACAATGTGCAAAATTCCTTTTGGGTGTACAATATTCAAAACAGCAAATGGTCTTGTATATATCGTAACGAGAACGTCGGTGAAAAATACTGGAGTAAGATGCAAGATTACGAACCGTGCCCACGATTCGCGCACCAGCTTGTTTACGATCACACTAGAAAGGTACGTCGTGACAAATTCTGACAAATCTTTATTTGACATTTAAATAAATTCAAATTTTTATTATTGTATTAAATAAAATGAGTCCGTATTTGACGCTAGATTCAATAATATTTCGCAAATAATTTCCTCGTTAGGTTCATTTCCTGTTCGGCGGCAACCCAGGCAGATCTTGCCTTCCAAATTTGAGACTCGACGATTTTTGGCAACTAGAACTGCGCCGACCCACGGCCGAGCAGATTCTGAAAAAATGCAAACTGATTATTAGAAAGCACAAGTTCACAGAGCTCGCTCTGAGCAACAGTATAGAGGCCCTCGAATACCTGCAGACGAAGATCTTTGAGATTATCGATCACAGTGACACGCAACAAACGAAAGAGGTTTATATCCATATACATTTTTTCATTCATTTACTTTTATTCGCCAAATCGCAATGTCGCCTCACTTGCTAATCGCTGGTTGCTATCTTCGCAGTTCCAACTCTTGACGTCGATCCTATTCCGGAAACAGAATAATTTAGAGGACGCCTCCCATTCGAAAACGATTTTGAACGAACTGACGACTGGCGTGGCGACGCAGCAGTGCGTCAACGCGCGTGACGTACATAACTTGCGAACTGAACTTTACAACAAACTCGCAGAATTCTTCCCGGAATCGTTGACGCAGCCGCGGGCGAATCTGATCGATCTCCTGCCGTTATAATGACGGAGCGAGCGGGTCGTGAGATCTCGACGGCGGAATATTCTTTGTTTACGCTATATGGTTCTTTCGTTCGACAATAACTTTATTGCAATTTGTAAAGTAATCTTAATTTTTTTGTAGATTTACGACGAACTTCGCCACGCTTGTGGTGTGATTTATTTTTTTCTATTTTCGATACCGTATTGGGAAAAAGAATTGGTTGCAGCGTATTTCGGGTTCAACGTTAGCAGAACTGTCTCTTGCAACCCTATTTATTTCATCTTTGTTATGATTTGTTTTACTGTTACAATAAGAAACTTGATTGTTAGAGTTCTTTTTTTTATGAAACGCAAGTAGTTCTTCGAGACAAAGCACTCTACGTGTTATTTATACTTACCTACGCGACTTATTTGAGATCGACCCCCTCGGAACTTTGTGATATCGATAGCTTTCTAACGGACTGGTTAGCTGATACGTAAGTAAACTAGAGAGATCGGTTTTATATATAATCTCTTCTATATTCTATAGCTATGTGTTTAAAATGTGGCCATAAAGTTGTTGTTATTATTATGTTTGCTGAAATAATATATTCGTCGAATGAACAGAAGAAAAATAAGGCTAGATGATAGCGCGCTAAAAAAAAGCTCCTAGTAAAGCGTCGCGATTTAACGCTTGCAAGATGTTTCATGCAACTTGACGTCACCGCGATGTACGCTACTTTCTACTAAAAGTATGTAAGCCAAGAAATTATTATATAGCTTCGCTAAACACGACAAATTAATCTGGAGTTTAGCGAAATACATGCGTAATTTTTTGGCTTCAAGAGACGTAATGACAAAGACAGAAAATATTATGGTCAATTTACATATAGAATTTCCTTCTTTAATTAATTGTAATCTTAAATTGTAACTAATTTAATCAGTTGTACTTAATTTAATTAATTATGATGTCGAATTATAATTAATTAAATGAGGAGATTTCGTTATTTAAATATTAAGTATTAGTTAAATACAGAAGAGTTTTATTGTACCGGCCATAATATGTTGCTTCCAATTGAACAAAACAATTGCTTCCTTGCGTATTTTCCGCATTATCAAAGGAAACAGAAATGTTTCAGAAATAGTCAAATTGAATGAAATATCCCGTTCGTTGATCTATTTTCTCTCGCAAAATGATGTTAGATATAACAGCTCCGTATCTTTTGTTCATAATCTAAGAATAAGTTCATTCACCGGAAATGCCTTTTAACGACAAGATATGAAATCTGAAAGTGTATTATTATGACGCGAGTTAATAATAGACTTCCCCGAAGGAGTTTTCAGCTCCCTTCTAAACAATCATCCACAGTAGAATACCCGTACACGAATAAATTTCAGAAATTAAGTTTTCGTTAGCATGTAAATATCCACGATGACAGTCATCTATTCCTGTGTCATAATTATTATCGGTGCGCTGCGCTTACTTTATTGTTTGTTGACCGAAATGCATCTTGTACATATGTAATCAGCCTCTCGCGAGTTTAAAATGTTACCGAAGAGAGAGAGAGAGCGAGCGAGAGAGCGAGAGAGAGGCACACGCGAGAATGATGCAATTATATGTATAGTGTGAAACATAGAAAAGCAAAAACTAAATAGCTACTAAGAATATCCAGTCGCTCATTATCTTTGTACATATACAATTAGACGATGTAAGGAACGTCGAGACGATTTTTATAATGTGATTCCAGTTAAGTAAGTTAGATAACGGAATTGTAAAAAAGGGGAAAAAATGAATGAAGGGTATACATAGAGAAAAAAAGAGATATATAAAGAGTAGAGACGAAAATGTATACAGGCACAGAACGAGACGACGCCGCCATTCCTCTAAATATACCTATATACGAGATATATTAGACGTCTCGAAGCTGGAAGAACAGGTACATACATCCTTCTTCGAGTTTCGGGACGTGAGCGAAACGTCGATATACATGCATCCGAAGTTCTAGTCAGATAATAAATGTTTACAAAGTACACAGTGCAGAGAGAAAAGGACTACGAGTTTGGAATTTATTTACACACGTAAATTCGGTTGAAGAATGACAAATTTATTACATTTTTTTCTTTCTTTCCTGTCACCGGGACGCATTCTCCTTCCAGGATTATACCGTACAGATATAATTGTATCTCTTTATAATATAATAATGTACAAATGGAATATACAGTGCACGAGAAAAAACAACGGACAAATGCACATTAATATCATTACGTTAACAACAAATTTCAAACTATAAAGAACTGAAAGAGACCAATAATTGATCGATAACGTTGCAAAAGGTATAAATGTAAAGTTTCAGTCTCTATCATTAATATATATATATTATATATATATGAGCAATATATAAATTATAATATGCTCTTATTGTAAGGAAGCTTTTTACATTGGATTTGCAGTTCCACCATCCCCTTGTTCCATCCATTTTTTTTACCAAAATATACATGCACGCATCACATGCTCTAGGAGCTTTGTTTGGTACTAAAATCACGTTAGCTTTGGTGAGACTTAAATATCTCTGACGAGTTCCTGTATAACGCTTGTATTCAAAAGCCTAAATTTTCAAAAGCACCATCGATAAAGTCTTAGCGAAATACATATCTGGAAGATACATAGAGAAGTAATAATATTAAAAATATAATAACTATGGAGAAAAAAGTCGGCTGTTGCTCGTAATAAAATTGCGAGCTGTCAAAATGCATATAATATTCAGTAAAAAAAAAAAAAAGAATTACGTAATTAAATTCGTCAAGATTATTTTAGAGTCTGGTAGACCGTCGAGAACGTAATGAGGGGAATTCGCCATGGACGCGAGATCGGCCTCGAACAACGTCAACTGAAGCTCCTTTCGCGCTTTCTGTACAATATAAACCATCAGCGAGACTCCTACTAATATCTATAACAGTGAGAAAAATTATTCGGTTATTTACTTCTTCCTGCAAAGACTTTGAAGAGGTGTATGACGCACCTGGAAGCAAAATACTATATAGCCAGTCGCCGCAGTGGATCTATCCTCCAGCACGTCCTGCATCGATCTCAGACTGCTGCCCAGGTAAACGTTGACCAATTGGGCGGGCAGCAAACCTATCGCGCTGGCTACGTGGTAATGAAAACCACCTATGTTACTGACCTAATCATACACACGTATAAATGTACACAACATTGTCGCGAGCCGTGTGCGGGAGTATACGTGTATCGCCGAGGTACGTACTGCAAAAATAGTGTTCTGAAGGCCAAAAGGGATCGGGGTGAGCCGCGCGAACAGCACAATCTTGAAGGCCTGGGGCCCAGATATCACGCGGAGTATCGCCCTCGCCGTGTCACTTTGTAAGAGGGCACCTATGGGTAGCCTGGTGGACAGCAGGCCCAGAGTAACGTGAGCAATAGCTATGCCGAGATTGGCGGAGAGTAAGACGATCGCCATGCCGCGCACCACGCCGAACAGGTAGCCACTGGCGACGATGAGGAACAGGTAGCCGATCACGATCGGGAACGACACCACTGTGAACAAGCCTATGAAGATCACGGCGATGATCCAGGCGTTCTGATGCTCGATCCAGTACAGGAGCAGCTTTATGTAGTCTCTGCAGATGAAGACGATGGTGCCCAGGAAGGCCAGGGTCGCGATCGTGATGGCGACGTAGCATATCGAGTTTGAGCTGATGCAACCGAAGGGTATCGTCGAATTCTTGGAAGAGCGCATCCCAGTCTCAACATCGTCTATGTCAATGAGCTGGTCCATGTTTGAGTGACCC
>NW_020224949.1:0-5930 GCF_003070985.1 Temnothorax curvispinosus | reverse complement strand
GGGGGGGGGGTGGATACCGTCGGCGGATGGGCGATGGCAGCACCGACAGGTGAGTCGCATGATTTGGTTGATCGCGATCCGCCGACGTTTCGCGCGAGAATTACAAACGACTTATGCAACTAAGTATAAACGATACATGAATACATGGACATAAAGTAACTATGCTATTTACAAGGCGATACGCCGAACATACCGCCCACCAAATTACGACGTATTTTCTATGCTTGAACAGATTCCTCTGGTGAAGTGTCCATCGGCAGTGGGCACAACTTCACCAGAGGACGGGTAAGCACGCCATCCGCCGTCCGCACCGTAGCGACCCGAGCGACGCCGTCACGGCCCGGGTGCAGTTCCACGATCCGCCCTCGCCTCCATTGCAAGGGAGGGGCGTTTTCGCCCTTTACCAGGACCAATGTGTCCTTTCTTACCGTAGGTGCCGATTGCAACCACTTCGGTCGTTGTTGGAGGGTGTGTGGGTACTCGTCATGCCACCCTCTCCAGAACTGCTGGTGCATGTGTTGCACCATTTGCCACCGATCGAGTCTGTGTGTCGGCACCGGGTTCAGGTCAGGGTGTGGAACCGCCACGAGAGGCTCCAGGGTGAGGAAGTGTCCCGGGGAGAGCACCCCGAGGTCGCTGGGATCTGAACTGGTGGGACAGAGGGGTCTGGAGTTCAGGATAGCTTCTACTAGGATCCAGAAGTTTTGTGCCAAGATGTAATGTGACGCTTGACGTCCCGGATACAAATGTAGGCGGTGGGTGCGCTCTGCTATAAGTTCCGTGAGTCGATGTCGGTTAAACAGCAATGCGGGGTGTTTAGCCTTGTATGAGATGGCAGAATGGGTGTGCCTGCCGCCCACCCTGAGGACTTCGCGACCATCCAAGAAGGGGGCAAGTTTTCGCAGAGGTCTGGAGCAACTCTGATTGCGTCTTAAGCTACCGATATCCTCTGTGAAGCAACGAGATTGTACAAATTTGACGAGGTATAACAAGGTCGACTGAAATTCGATTTGATCCACGACGAGAGTGAGCGCATTTGATCTAGTTTTGGTAACAAATCGGAGACAATATGCGAACATGAGTGGGGTCAAGAGCCCCCCTGGATCAAGGATGCGAGTTCGTTCGGGACCTCCGAATGAGGTCCGGCCGCTTGGCGACACCCAACGAGCCCTCCGCGATGGCGGGAGGAACAAGGCGATACGCCAAGGCGGCGGTAAGGTCCTACCGTTCGGCGATACCCGAGTGGTGATACGCCGAGGCGGCGGTGTCCAAGGGCACCGTGAGTGCAGGCGACTCGACGGCGCGCTATGACGAGATGAGTGTATAGGGACTCGACCTCGTCCAAACAATGCTACGAATGCGCGGATATCTTCGCCGCGGCGTGCCCGTGCGACGCGCGGACGAGAGAAATCACGCGCGCGGTTATCCTCGCCGCGACGTGCCCATGCGACGCGCGGACGAAAGACCTCCCGCTTGAGTTTGTGACCCCTGAGCGCGTGTGACTCGGCGGTGCATGATGACGAGGTGAGCGTGTAAGGACTCGACCTCGTCCAAACAAAACGACAATTACGCGGATGTCTTCGCCGCGACGTGCCCATGCGACGCCCGGGCGAGAGACATCCCGTGTGATGAAGCGAAACGACGATTGCGCGGTTGTCTTCGCCGCGACGTGCCCATGCAGCGCCCGGACGAGAGACGTCCCGCGTGGTGAAGCGAAACAACGATTGCGCGGATACCTTCGCCGCGACGTGCCCATGCGACGCCCGGACGAGAGACATCACGCGCGCGGTTGACCCCGCCGCGACGCGCCCATGCGGCGTGCGGACGAGAGACCTCCCGCTTGAGTTTGTGACTCCCGAATGTGTAGGGATCTCGTCTAACTGCCAACATTGACTGAGAGATGCATCTAGAGAATCGAGAGTTAGAAACGAATGAGTAAACTGAGATGCCTGAGTCGACACTGAGCCAACCAGAACCCAGCCAAAAATGGAATTAAAGGCGTCTGGTTCACCTTTCCTTCCTACACGACGACCGTCCCGAATCAACGAGGCAAAGATATCTGCGCCGATTAAGATGTCGACGGGACCAGGTCGGTGATACTGCGGATCCGCGAGCTTTAATCCCTCTATGTGTTTCCACGCTCTTTGTTTGACTTGTCTACTAGGTAATTGGGCGGAGATGCGTGGGAGAATCGTAGCCTCTATCGGAACGCGAGTATTGCCATTACCCTGTACTTGAATCACGAGTGAGGTGCTACCTCGAGTGGCAGCCGCCTTAGTATCACTTACCGCTAGGACCACAGTACGACACTTGGTTCGTTTGAAACCACCCTTTTTCATGCAATTTTCCGAAATGAAATTTAATTGACTGGCACTATCCAAAAGAATGCGAACAGGGAAGGGATTTCCGTGAACGTCGAGAGCTTCGGCCTGCACCGTTGACAATAATACTGTCGAACTCGATTTCGCGACGCTAGCCATGGTGACGAGGGGTTCATTATTTTGTGGCGACGAACTCCCGTCGACGGTCGATTCGGAGAAGGCTCCGGTATCCGCCGGGGTGTCCGCTGGACCCGAATTCCGTCCGAAATGCAATAGGGTATGATGCCTAGCCTGGCACGACCGGCACGTCCCCGTCGATGTGCAGTTGTTAGCGCCATGACCCGCGCGAAGGCAATTGAAACACAAATTCGCGGTTTTGGTCGTTGAATGCCTTTCCCGGGGGGATAGTTTCAAGAATCGAGGGCACTTGAACACGAGATGTTGCTCTTCGCACACCGGACACTCGGCAGTCTGAGTAGCAAGCGACGAGGCCGATGCGGAATTTTTTACCGAAGACGACTGTGACTCGATCGACATCTTCGTGGGGCCCGATACGGACGCGAGAACCCGGCAGTGATCCGATAGGAACTTCGTGAGTTGCGCGTACTTTGGTATCTCCTCTGCCCGGTGTTCGGATTCGAATTTCTCGCGAAGCGAACGAGGTAGTTTTTCTAGCAAGAATTTGAGGAGTAAATAGTCCCAATAGTCCGTGGGGAACCCTAACAAGTTCAATGCTCGCGTATTTTCGGTAAATGTGTCCAACAACGTGCGGAGAGGGGCGGCTGACTCCAATTTTAACGGCTTGGCGTTTAGCATTAAGTCCACGTGGTAATCCGCTAAGTTCCGCTTATTCTGATATCGCGAAATCAGGGCGTCGTAGGCTATCGCGTAGTTGTCGGCGGAGAGGGGGAGGTTCTTCACGACGTTGAGCGCTTCTCCTTTCAATGAGGCTACCAGATATTGGTATTTCTCCATGGAGGAGATGCTCCGATTCTCGTGAATCGAAACGTTGAACAACGCGATGAACGAGGGCCAAAGCGCGAGATCACCCGAGAATTCCGGAAGTGAGATTTTGGGCAGTCGGATAGACGACGTTTGGACCGGGACCTGAGCGGCCGCGGCGGCCGCTCGGTCGGCGCCCACAAATTTCTCATAACGCCCGATTACTCCGAAGCGTATCGTATCGAATTCTTTACGGATTGCGTCTTCCGCGGTAAACTCCTCGTCTGAGGCGTCTTGGATTATTTTGAGGTGAGCCGCCTCAAAATCTTTAATCAGTCCAGCTACGGTAGGGTATCTAACTAGGAAATTTGGCCTCTGTGCCACATTGTCCACGGCGAGCATCGACAGCTCATGGATCTCCCTCATCCGCTGTATACACAGCTCGCGTCTAGTTATATGACCTCGGCCCATGATGATCGGAATACGACGCTAAGTCAACCAAACAAGTGGAACACGCGCGCAGGGTTGGGGGTTCACGTGAACTCAAGGCAACGACAACTCACCTCAGTACGAACTGTCGACAAACACTAGAGAACAAAAAGCCTCGACTTTGGAATGCCAGAAAACAACACAACTGTTCCGCTCGCCAAGGTGACAAATAACGGATGGCTCGGTTCGGATTCCTACGCGAAGGCACGATACTCCCGATAGAATGTCCCGATAGAAACACGATATAATAGCGCAATTAAAATGACAAGTTTGTTAATCGCAAGAGCGAATGGCGAACGCAAGAAAAGGGGATCAAATGCAGTGCAGAGCTAGCAAGGAAGAGGGTTGCAAGGGATGTACAAAAAAAAAAAAAATAGTTGTATCAGCGATCAAAATTATCAATTAGGTTGGCACAGGTGCCCGGTTACGGCGAGGAATGCACTCAAGTATTTGTTCAAATTAAGTTTTCAGCAATACATGTTGCGCGCGGAGCTACGACACGAGCAGCGTATACGACATGAGCAGTATACACATGACAGGAGCTATAATCCACGACATGAGCATTAATTACGCCAACTTTGTTGCAATTGTGATTATAATTGTAATTATAATCTTTGATGAGATTACCTTGAGTGCTGCAATATATTCTATACCGGGAACCAGTGCCGACGAACAGTATATTCGATCGGTGGCAATTATGTTTGCGAGAATTCCAACGATCGGAATAATATTCAGTATGTGTTTTCAATATGTATTTCGAGTCTGGCCGAAACACACCCAGCAACAACGAAAATAAGGTAACGCGTTATTATGGAACGCGAGCCTATGTAGAAAAACTGTGTACATACGCTGCCGGCCCGTGACCGAGCGTCAAGGCCGTCGACGGCGCGGCGAAAACGTATGACCAGCCCGAGAATATTCAAGATCTGAATATTTCGGCTTCTATGTTAACAATGACGGGCTTTAACTAATTACCGCGTCAATTGCGCAACTTACGATTAGTACAAATAACGGCGATGGAACGTGTTACAACGAGCGAAAGAATTGCGAGCGAGAGATATCGCGCGAGATCGTGGATTCACGCGAATATTCTCGTCGCGAGTTAATTAGATTATTAACACGCCAAGCGTTATTGCAATTCGCGTTAATGCGAATAACAGCGACGGAACGTGTCACGACGAGTGAGAAGTTCACGCGAGTATTCTCGCTGCGAATTAAGAATTGCGAACGAGCGATATCGCGCGAGACTAAAAATTATTAACACGCCGCGCGTTACTGCATCTCGCGACTATAAGAACAAACAATTAAGCGTATTCACGACAAAGGCAGATAACAGCAATGGCATGGTTGCGACAAGAGAAGTTCACGCGAGTATTCTCGTCACAAGGAGTTGCGAACGAAAGATATCGCGAGAGACTACCACGCGCCACGTGTTGTCGCGATGCGCGATTACAAGAATGTGCGAAAATTAACAAGTTAATGAATAATGCGACGTGAGCGAAAGGTCGGTGGTAATTTTCTAACGCGAGATCCGGCTCGAAGGACCAATGAACGGGGATAGTTTCGCCCCGGAGGCAAGATTTGCGATACTCGAAGGACCAGAGGGGGGTTGTCGCTTTCCCCTCACGACTATCAAATGTTTAACGCGAAAGCAGAAACGCATGCAACGAAATATTAAGCGAAGCGACTCACCGTGTCGGCCGTCGTCCCCGTGATTCCGTCAATCCTCGTCCTATCCCTTGAACTTGGCCGCTCCGTAGGTCTCTTTCGGCATGCGGTGGCAAAACTCGTGCAAGCAAGCAAAACGGTGGAGAGCAAGCGATAGAGCAGGCAGGAAAAGGCAGTTGGAGACGTGCGCACTCCCGGTTGAGCAAGGCGGCAAGGGCGATTTCGAGACGCGTTCTGCCCGGCGAAAACGTGCCGTAAGACGGCTCTTAGAATATGTGTGTGTGCCGCACGGCGGCTGTCCAAAACGTGTGTTTGCCGTAAGACGGCTGACTTGCGAATACTTCTGCTGAGAGGTGTGTCCTCTCCGACTATTTGACGATGCTTGTATGCCGTAAGACGGCTGGCCAAAAATGTGTGTGCCGTAGGACGGCTGAATTGTGAATAGTTCTGTCCCCGCGGTCCTGGAACATGTCGCTGCGGCGAGTAGTTGTTCCCTTTCCGGGGGGGGGG
>NW_020224948.1:0-2514 GCF_003070985.1 Temnothorax curvispinosus | reverse complement strand
CGTATATATTATCTATAGTAATATAACATAAAAGCCAGTCTACAAATGTTCCTTCAGGATAAAGGACTAGTTTTCTAAAACCTCCATAGGCTACACGGATATATGTTGATATTCCCATAACATTCCACAAATATTAAATGTTATTCTGCAAATGTTCTTTCAGGATAAAGGACTGGTTTTTTAAAACTTTCAAACGCTACATGGATGTATGTTGATGCTCCCATAACGTTCCACAGGATTCTAATAGAGGATACGTGATCATGAATTGTCGTGTAAAAAATTCTCGTGCATTCTATATATATACAGCAAATAATCTTGAGATTAAAAACACAATCTTACACTGTAAGTGCATCTCTTTTATAACTGATGCATAACCTTCTATTAATAAGACGTATTTGGATGCAGCAAATAACATATTCAAAATACTAATGTATGTAATTATTTATTAACGGAATTTAAAAGGTCAAAAGTTCGTAAGCAGATAGGAATTATATATTATTAGACTCTTTAAATAAATTATTTGTGCCATGCAGGTAACACAGTATTCAGGATTTTGAGTATTAATGCTAAAATACTATTTTCTAGTACATACATTGACTGAAGAGCAATACAAGCATTTAATCAATCTATCATGCATGTTGACAATACAGAATCATCGTTTCTTCAATAAATACATTAATTTTACTAATGGATGTTGATGATACTATTCCATAAAGTTCAACGTTATTGTCTCCACTATTAAAATCATGTATGACAATGATGTATGACAATATTATCGTCGCTCTATTAAAAATTTCCGTGTTTATTCAAGAAGCAATAATTCTGTACTGTCAATGTGTATAATAAAAGATTGATTAAATGTTTATGTTGTTCTTAAGTTCATATATGTGTCAAAAAATAGTATTTTAATACATATAAATATAATCGAGATTAAGCGACCCAACTGGCCAATTTCTATTTATTCGTCTCACAACGTTTCGACCACGATTGGGTCCTTCTCAAGTGAGATTATACATAATTACGCAACAATAAATCATGCGTCGCAAGACGTTGCGCCCAAACCACATCATGCGAACGCCACGATGTTAAGTGCGTCAAAAGAATAAAGTAACAAGTTTCTGAGAGCCGCCACGCAAATTCCGAAGAAAAAAGGACTGTCCATTTTCTCCACTGGCTCGATTCCGTGCCATATTCAAAGTCACAATTTTATTCTTTTGACGCACTTAACATCGTGGCGTTCGCATGATGTGGTTTGGGCGCAACGTCTTGCGACGCATGATTTATTGTTGCGTAATTATGTATAATCTCACTTGAGAAAGACCCAATCGGGGTCGAAACGTTGTGAGACGAATAAATAGAAATTGGCCAGTTGGGTCGCTTAATCTCGATTATTTTTATCTACGCACTGGCGGATCCAATAATTTATTCTATTGTACATATAAATATTATATTCTGCATTATATGCGTCACAAATATTTTACTTAAAAAGCTTAATAATATACAATTCTTGTCTGCAATACCATATTTACAAATGCATTTATATGTATAATAAAGCAAACTATGAATTTTTTGGCCCTTTAAATTCACACTTTATATGTAATTAGATACATCACAATTTAAGTAAGTGTTATTTAGTGCATCTAAATTTATTAATATAACATTATGCATCGGTGCTTTGAGAGAGATGTGATTAGAACACTGATTTTTAATTTCAAGATTATTTGCTATTTACTGGATTTTAATAAGATATTGTACAATTCTAACGCAATGCTTTGAATTAAGATTGTTAAATATCTATTTTAGACTTGAAGAAGCTGAAAACATATCTTATGCGTCCGTAGTAATTTGTAGGGTAAGCTATCAAATGTTTTTAGGTATTAACCCCTTCGTTGGCAGAGAGAATTCGACAAAAAGTGCCCAAAATGGCAGGAAAATTTTTTATCTTAAAAATTTGTACCCTGGGATTTTTTAGGGCGCTGATTACGAATCTAAACTTAAAATTCGAAAATTCAAAACGGCGGATCCAATATGGCGGACGAAAATACAAAAAACTGCTTGATTTGGATAAATCTTGGATTGGATTCGTCATTTTGAATTCCTTCATTTTAAGTTCAGCTTCGCACTCAGCGACCCCAAAAACCCCCGAGTGACAAATTGCATCCCAATCAAATAATTTTTTGCATTTTTATCCGTTATTTTGGATCCGTCATTTTGAATTTGCAAATTTTGAATTCAGATTCGTAATCAGCGACCCCAAAAATCCCCGTGTAAGACTTGGATGCCAAATCGGAGCAAGTTAAATAGGAAAAAAAAGATTGACGCACTATTGCGTCAATGCCACACAAGGCACCGATTAATTTGATGCACTATTGCGTCAATGCCAACGAAGGGGTTAAAAGAAAATTCACTTACAATGTACGAGAGTCTGTTAGGCGGGAGTTTATGATTATATCCTTTACTAGAATCCTGTGGAACGTTATATATAGAAGTATCAACATTCATGTATCATACATC
>NW_020224947.1:0-7580 GCF_003070985.1 Temnothorax curvispinosus | reverse complement strand
GATGTTTGAACCACTCCGCTGGATTCTGCAAAGACAACTTGGTTAGTATGGCAATAATGGAGCGATTGATCCTCTCCACTTGACCATTAGCACGTGGTACACCGGTAGTTATCATTACGTGCTCTATATCTTCTGCTTCGCAATATTCACGGAAAGCACGTGAACTAAATGCTGTTCCTCGGTCCGTAATAATCCGTCGGGGATTTCCAAAAATAACCGCTTGCTTGCTTAGTCGGGTGATCACCTCGTCAGTTGTCGTCGATTTGGTCGGGTATAGCCAGACGAACTTGGTGAATGCATCTATCACCAGGATATGGCCGTAACCCTTCTTGGTCGATGGGATTGGACCCAAGTGATCCAAATGATAAGTCTCCAGTGGTTTGTCTTCCTTGGGTAGAGGTCGTAGAAAACCCTCAGCTCTGCCTTGTTTCCTCTCCGCTAACAGACAACGAATACAGTTACTGACAGTCTGTTGTACCTTCGCACGTAGATCCGGAAACCAATACTCTGCCCGTATCTGATATTCCGTGTTCCGCCATCCAAAATGACTCCGCTCATGTACTTGTAGAATTACCTCCGTCTGCATGGATTTGGGTACAACTAATAAAAGATCGCCTTCATTTCGCTTGTAGAGTATTCCGTCTAGTAATACAAACTTTTGATCGCCTTGACTCCTCATAGACTTCATAATTCGCTGTATGTCAGGATCCTCCGTTTGTGCGTGTTTAACATGCGCCGTCAGTGCGTCTTCAGCTTCTCGGAGAATAAGACACTCAATAGGGTTGCGACTGAGTGCGTCGGCATGTCGCATTAGAGTACCTGAACGATGTTCTACAGAATAGTTGAATTCTTCCAGTTCTAAAGCCCAATGTGCCACTCTCGGACATGCATTTTTCTTGGACATCGTTTGCACAAACGCCTTGCAATCCGTAATGATTCGGAAAGGTATACCCAACAGATATACTCGAAATTTGCGTAAAGCTTTGATTATCGCAAGCACTTCCAATTCAAAGCTGCTATATCTTTCTTCGGCTCCTATGGTTTTCCAACTTGCGTAATACACGGGGTGTAACTGATTGTCCTCACCGTCTCTCTGCAACAAAATGGCTCCCAGACCAAGTCGGGACGCATCAGTGTGAAGTTCGGTAGTGGCGCCTACCTTATACAACTTCAGCACAGGATTTGTTGTTAACGCCGTTTTCAATTGATTGAATGCTTTCCTTTGATCGTCTGCGAAGATAAATTTCGTCTCCATCTTTAATAACTGTGATAAAGGTCGGGCCATGAGTGCGTATTGCGGGATAAACTTGCGAAAATACCCCGTCAGTCCTAGGAAGCTTTGCGCTGCTTTCGTCGAGGTAGGTTCAGGAAATCGTGCCACCGCTGACACTTTCTTCTCCGATGGTTTGACTGTTCCTGCTTCTACGATGTGCCCTAAATATTCGACTCGGGTTGTCATCAGACTACACTTACTCCAGTTTATTCTTAAACCGTAATCGCGTGCCGTGTTGAGAACTTCTTCTAATTTCTGCAGATCATCCTGCTCTCCTTCGGCTGGGATAATCAGATCGTCTAGATAGGTTAGCACTGTACCCTTGGTTATCAATTCCTGAAACACCGCTTTAATATGCCGCTGGAACACCGCTGGAGAATTACTCAATCCGAAAGGCACCATCAGGAACTCAAACTGTCCGTCCGGCGTAACGAAGGATGTATAATGAATACTCGGCTCATCTATCGGCACGTGGAAGAAGCCATCCTTCAAATCCAGAGTGCAGAATACTTTAGCTCTTGCCAGTCTGTCCAGCTGATCTTCCACCAATGGTAATGGATACCTATCTCGTACTATCTTCCGATTCAAACGCCGGTAATCGACACACAACCTTGGCTCTCCATTCTTCTTTTTTACTAGCACGATGGGACTAGCGTATTCCGAACGACTGGAACGGGCTATCCCCTTGCTGATCCATTTATCAACAATTTCATTCACCATGCTTCGTTGTTCCGCTGATAACCTTCGCGGGTTCTGATGAACGGGCACCTCGTCTTTAAGTATCAGGTGCATTTTCACGCTACTATCTTTTATCTTCTCGGGACAATAATTTTGCACCATCTCCCGCACGCGTTCCTTCACCTGGACATCTTTTATGTGGTTGAGGTTAATCTCGTCTTTCGCTCTTTCATCTTCTTCGTCTTGAATGTTGACACATAAAACTTTTGACCACGCCGTTTCTTCTTTCGTCATGTCTGTGGAGGTCTTCGATTCTTCGTTGTCGAATTCTGTCAACGTTGCCTTCTGTTTTCGTACATGGATTTCTGCAAAATCGGATAATTCGCCACCTAAGAGAAAATCGTGCGTCGTGAAGTAATCAGGCACTACATCGATGTCCAACGTAAGGGTGAGACCGTCTATTGTCACATCCGCCGTAAATCTTCCTAATGTGCTGCAATCCGTGATACCCATGCCGTCGAATTTCATTGTTACGGGCCGGATCTGTGGAGCACCGATTAGCACATAAAAGCTCGATCGCATTAAGTGCAAATCACTACCGGAATCGATTACTGCCGTTACGTCTTTATTTAAAATCTTCACATCCTTGTATATCTTCTTGTCGCCGTGTGATCGTACTATGTCGACCCTCTTCGGTGTAGCATCTTTGTTTTGTGCATCCGATCCTTTCGAACATTTCGCCGCAATGTGGCCAAATTCACCGCAAGAATAGCACTTCGATCCCTTCGCCTTGTGCGGGCACTCCTTGCCCAAATGCTTCGTATCGCCACAATTATAACACTTTTTAGGGTTAGAAGTCGCCGTCACTCGATTGCCACTGCTTGCCATCTTGTCCTTACCCGCCGTCTGCGGTCGATGCTTTGCCTTATTTCTATTGGTCCGCTGCGTCTCATATTGTACGAACCTCTGCCGTAATTCTTTAATTGTCGTCGCGTTGTATAGAATAGCCTTATTGGATTCTTCGTCTTTCACGCCATCGATTATGTATTGTATCTTGGCTTCTATCTCCATCTCCGCATGACTCGCTAACTCTAACACGCGATAGATGTACTCTTGAAATGTTTCGTCAGTTTTTTTCGTCACTGCACTCAGTTCTTTGTGTATTTGTCTGCTATTTAATATTTTGTCGAATTCCTCGACAAGCGCTTTCTTGAGATCACGATACGACTGCGCATGACACTCGAAATTAGCGAAAAGTTTCGCGGACCCGCGCAATAACCTTTTCACATATATAACCCTTTGCGCATTTGTCCAAGAACACAACTCGGCCGTCTCTTCAAATAGTGCGAACCATCTTCGTACGCTTTGTGTGCCATCTCCACTAAAAGTCTCTAGCGCATCTTCAACATCCTTGAATGTCAGCACTGTTCTCGAACTATTACGCGTTTCCCCGCGCGTGATACGGGGAGCTTTCCATCAAGGCATTTAGACGACACACATCGACACAGTGTCAGACGCGGTGCTTTCTAACAACGACACGCCACAGCACGGTCGAACACAGCTGTAGAGCATAGTCGAACACAGAATCTGGTTCATGGCTGCCAACTTTCGAATGGTGCTGTAGGGCTGTTTCATTTTATATATGTGGTATTGCACTATGATACCGTAGAATCATGCACATGTTTCGTTACTTTCGTTGACTTTCGTTTCGTTCGTTTGACCGATCCGTTCGCTTTGTGTGCTGTTTTGTGAAAACGGTGATTATTTTCATTTTTTAAGTATTTTTCAGTTTACATTTTAACTAACATTTTATAATAATTAACATTTTAAGAGAGTGTTGAACGGGCTAAATAAGAGCCAAGCGCTGTTGACGGTGCACAAAGGTTAATTCCTTTATTTATGATAAAAATCAATTTTAAAACCGTACGTTTCCAAAATTCGGACCGAAACGGTTTTAAAATTGATTTATCATAAATAAAGGAATTAACCTTCGTGCACCGTCAACAGCGCTTGGCTCTTATTCAGCCCGTTCAACACTCTCTTTGATTTTCATCAGATCAGAGCCTTTACACGGATTAACATTTTATTTTCAATTCGTAAAACGATGTTTTTTTTACAGTTTTGTGAAAGGCACGATGTACATTTGCAAGCATTGCAACAAACAAATTCTTTTGTTTGACGATATTTCATCCCATGATTGCTTTTTGGGGAAGAATGTGTTTATGGAGGAAGATAATAATATTTTATTTTGTCAAGAGGATGAACGTAAGTATAGATAATCTATTATCTATTTTACTTCACATATGTTAATCTGTCCATAAATGATGAATGCGAGCAGGTTATAATAATAAATGTTTAAATTGTATTTTAACTTTTTATAGAAATGTCTTGTCTACAAAGCATGGAAAACGATAATGAAGATACAACGCAACTTTCGAATTCAACAAGTATCCTATCAACAAGTAAAGAACGTATGTATTTAACTGAAATATAAATATAGGCCCGTATTCAGAACGCGCTTACAACGATGTTAGCGCGAGATGTCAGCGCTCCTAGAACGCTTCATTGGCTAGGACCGCTAACATCGTTGTAAGCGCGTTCTAAATACAGCTCATAGAATATATATATCTTTTTTTTAACTTTTTATAGAAATGTCTTGTCTACAAAGCATGGAAAACGATAATGAAGATGCAACGCAACTTTCGAATACAACAAGTATCCTATCAACAAGTAAAGAACGTATGTATTTAAATGAAATATAAATATAGAATATATAATATATATATATATAATATATTTGGATATATAGACAAATATATAATATGTGAATATTTTACATTTATATTTTTACAGATGCCATTTGGGATAGAAAAGCAACATTGGCGGCTATAAGCCTCTATGAGGCAAATATAGAACTGATGGATCACCCGAAAAAAAAAGGAAAAATATGGGAGGCAATAAGAATTGGACTGTTGGAATTTGGAATAAAGGTAGTGTTTTGTTAAATATTTTTTGAAATCTTGAGTAAATTTAGAAAGAATAAACCTTTTCTTCGCCAGTGAATAAATAAAAAGCAGAGTAATAATCGACGCTGACTGGCAATATATAAATTTATTATATCTCACACTTGTTTGCTGATGACGTTTCGACCGTCACTTTCGGTTCTTATCAAGTGTTATTAAAATTACATATCTCTTACACACAATTCAGTTCTGGCATTGTGCCAACAAGCCAAAAGTCAAGAAAAGTTTGCGCGTCATATGTAAATGAAGTGATATATGAGGGAAAAACATGTCAGCAACCCACGAGTGACAAAGGCACACATGCTGACATGCTTTTCCCTTATATACCACTTCTTTTACATATGACGCGCAAACTTTTCTTGACTTTTGGCTTGTTGGCACAATGCCAGGACTGAATTGTTTGTAAGAGATATGTAACTTTAATAACACTTGATAAGGACCGAAAGTGACGGTCGAAACGTCATCAGTAAACAAGTGTGAGATATAATCAATTTATATATTGCCAGTCAGGGTCGATTATTACTCTCCTTTTTTTAAAGTAAATTTTTTAATAAAAATATTTTAACACTAAGTTAATTCCATACATACATACGAACAAAATATTTTATATAATAGAATAGAGAGTATCGAAATATAGATATAGATGCAGTTGCACTGCTTTATTCTATTTTTCAATTTAAATGTAACAAAGGTATGTCTTAACATTGCGAACACTCCGTCTTTTATATTTCAGATGACGAACGATCAAATACGATGGAAAATCAATGCGTTAATAAAAAAATACAAAGAAGTGGTGGATAATAATTCATTATCGGGAAGGGCTCCTATGGATTTCGAGTGGTATGAGCAGATGGATGAAATTCTCGGATCGCGACAGCGTGCCATTGCTGGACAAACTGTATCATCAAAATTAACATCAAAAACATCAAAAACATCAAATCCTTGTACGTCAATTTCTCAAAAGAAATCTTCGTGTGGGTCTTCTCCGGTTGCGACCAGTTCATCGATAGTAACCTTACCCAAGAGTACCTCATCGAAGAGTACCGGCAGTACCGTAGACTCAAGTGTTACTGACGTGAAAAAGCGTAAGCGTCCGTGTCATGGAACGGGTTCTAAAACTGCAGCAACCAAGGTCGAACTCGAAAAACAGTGGCTGCATCATTTACAAAAAAAAGAAGAGCGTGATCATATCAAAGATCAAAGATATGCAACTCTTACCGAGACTAAAAAAGATGCCTTAAAGTTAAAAAAAAAAGACAGCTTGATTTGAAAGAGGCTGAACTGGAACAGCGAAAAGAGATTGCAACGAAGAAGACAAAAGAAAAGAAAAACCGTCACTCAGAACTCATGGAAATCGAAACATTAAAATGTAAATTACTAAAAAAATTGGTAGAAGACAAAGAGAATCAGAATCTTCGTGAAACATGCGATTCCGACTAAAGTCCGATTCTGATTAGAGCAGCGTTAAGTCTTAACTTAAGTGTTATTTTTTTTTAGTGCGTTACAATACAAATAATATATTATTATAAGCCAAAGATTAGAGGGTATTTTCTTTTTTATTGACACGTATCAAAAGTACAAAATAAATTATAAGCCAAAGATTTAATAGATAAATGTATATTATATTTTTAATGTTCAATAAAGATAATTTGATATACATACATATTACATATACAGTTATTCGTCTTTTATAGAGTCAATATTATTTAATCGTTCGGAGAATGACGTACACATGCGGTGTCCAGGCATTAATGACCCCGTGTGTGCAATAAATCATTGCTCAAGGAACAGTTCGGTAAAAAGTTCCATTCTGCGATCTCGTGCTGCTCCATGTGATATTTCCAGCTCTCTATTATCAACTGAAATCTCAAAATCGTCGTCATCTTCTTCAGGAAAATTGTAAACATCATTCCCATCAATACAGTAATTATGTAAAATGCATGCCGCAACTACTGTGTTAATGATAAAGGACATCTCACGATACTCAGTAAAAAATTTTATACGACGAAACCGTCCTTTTAATTGCCCAAATGTCCTTTCAACAGACATTCGTGTGGATGAATGTATAAAATTAAATTCCATCTGTTGTGGTGTGAGATGACCATTATCTCGAAATGGTGGAACGAGCCATGGCAAAGATGGATATGCGGAGTCTCCTAATAAGAAGGTATCATTAGGGAACAATACACCATTGTCAGCATTTGCTGCATGATACAATTCTGATCTTCTGAATATACGTGCATCATGGAGAGAACCAGGCTCACCACAATGTACGTTGGTAATCCGCATATTCGCATCTGCCACTATTTGTAAACTAATGGAAAAGAATTTTTTTCGATTACAATAGTCTTGTGCAAACACTGCAGGTTTTTCTATGCGGATGTGAGTCCCATCAATTGCTCCCAAGACGTTTGAAATTCCTTGCTTAGCACAAAAACTTTCAATGGTCGTAGCTATGTCATGCCCTTGTGGCCATCTAATCACTTCATCTAATTTTGTCATCAACCAGGCTATGACCCGTCGGAGAACCCGAAATACAGATGAAATAGAAATTCCAAATCTATCAGCCATAGTTCGCAAAGGTTCTGTGTTGGCAATATACCACA
>NW_020224946.1:0-1999 GCF_003070985.1 Temnothorax curvispinosus | reverse complement strand
AGCAGCAGCAGGCAGCAAACGTGCAGCCGCTTGCGCTTCAGCAGCAAGAAGCCAATGAGCAACCGATGGCGCAAATACAGCAGCAGGGACCAATTAGTATGTATTTAATAAAAATTTTAAAGAATTATATATAAAATAGGGGTAAAAAAACTGAAGAATATAATAAAATTAATAAAAATTGTTAATAATAAAGGGGTTACCGATTTCTATCTAAAAGAATCTACAAGATTGCCCTAATTTTCACAAATTTTGAGATATCGAGCTTAATTTTTTTATTGTTATATTTATTATTTAAAGTATTTTTATAATATTTCATATATTCTTGTTACAGGATATCGACGAGGAAGAGGACGCGGTCGGAGCCGGCAACGATGGTATGCTCAACGGAGCCGCGTCAGGAATGGCCCGCGACAATATCCCATAATAAATCAGTATTACGTATAATACTGATTTATTATGAGATATTGAATTCGCGGTACAATATACAACATTGACCAAAGAAAAGTTGCTTATTGAAGATTTACGCGTGAAAGGAATAATTTGTCAAATGCGCTGTTATGCGATGTGACATTTTTTTAAAGAGCTTTTAGTTATTTTACCTATGTTTCTGTTCCATTCAAAAGACGGAAAGATTTGCATACGGCAAATAGTTGCTTCGCAACTACTTTTCACGTCGATTCAATTTTCACGACATTCTTTCTCGCGAGCAAGGTATGAAACCCTTTGTTTCCTTTTTGCTTCTGATGGTAGAATATATTTACAGAGTGGGTTTGCTTCTGTTGCTATACAAAGCTGCAGCTTTAAATTCTCCATATGGACTTACTCGGGCCACGACATAATTCTGTAATTTGTAAGTCCATATGGAGAATTTTTAAACCACATAAGCTTCCTCCCATTATCGAGACATCAAATTTTAGAACGTAGTTTAAACTTGACCATACCGTTGTCGGACATAAAATTAAACGCCTTTTAACAACTGACTTGGTTCGTTTTCGCCAATCAACGAAGAATAATCAAGGATTTACCTCGGACTACTGACTTGCGAATTTACGTATATACAATTTTACATTGCACAATTGACTCTACAGAAATCTATATACATATATACAATTTTATATTTTACCATTAGAATGCTCTCATGTAAGATGTGACTCCGGATGACTTTATTTCCATCGAATATGTTTTCTTTTACCGTTTACGGGTTTACTGATTATTGCGCGATTTTATGTAATTTTTTAATTTGTATCGGCTGAAGAAGACCCTGTGCGGTCGAAACGTCCCGTTCTACACATACTTATGTTTAATAAACGAACTTTAATTTGACATCCACGTCTATGCTCGATTGTTGGCCTTTATTCTTACAGTTTATTTTGACACACGAGCGTTTACTTTATTTTATCTAAATTTAATATAATTTTGCGATTAAATAGTGACAATCAATTTTTGCGTTGAAAAAAATTGGTGTGAGTAATGACTTATTATAATAATAAAAGCAAAATTAGTATGCATTTTAATGTAATTAGTTTTTAAATATAATGTCTATTGTAAATATTGGGTTGGCAAATAAGTTCGTTCGGTTTTTTCCATTCAAAACCAGTCAAAAAACCGAACGAACTTATTTGCCAACCCAATAATTAAACACAAGTGAAAAATTGTAAATAAATTTCCTGGGAAAAACATCATAAACTTATTAAACTGTTAAGTTCAGTTTTTATCTACTTATATTATGAAGGTATTAATAAAAAAATATAATCAGTACACCTTTTATGGATCTTCTTCGAATTTAAACATATTTTATGTTTATTAAAAAGATGTCAAGTTAGGAGACAATGTGTTCGTGGTTACGAGCTTATTAAAGTTTGTGTTCTCAGGCCAATGCAATCCCTCAAACTCTTTATTCTGGTTAAGCTCAAAGAATGATGTACTGCTTCATTAGGACAAGATCGTGAAAGAAGTAAATATCATCGCGAGAGAATTGCGTCGAATTTCTCCCGTTTAT
>NW_020224945.1:7303-12526 GCF_003070985.1 Temnothorax curvispinosus | reverse complement strand
TAGCTCCGTTAATTTTTCTCTGCGCTTACATTTGTGTATTAATAATACTAAAATTAAGTATTTATTAGTACTTGAATCACTGTGATCCAAGTATTGCATAGTATTTTATTACTGGTCAGTAATTTATGAAAGTAGTATTTAATACAGGACAAGTATTGAATACTTAGTATTAAATTTCTGATGAGAAAGCATTTAATACTAGGTAAAAAATACTTGTGTAATAAATACTTGTGTTGAATTACTAATGAGTATTTCAATGTTAGTACTGAAGTACTGAACCAAGGATTCCATGTGTAATAAATCACTGGCCAGTATTTTAATATTAATACTCAAGTACTGAACTGAATATTCCATGTGAAATTAATCACTGACCAGTACTACAATTTGTATAGAAACATTATAATGGGTAATTCCTGATAATATTAAGGAAAAGAGATAAAAGTAAGGCACAAATACATTTTATATGAAGGTCTTGTAAAAAAATTATGTCTGCAACATCGTGTTTGAACAAGACATCATATTTGTCACTAAGACGAGTATGTAAACAATATAATGGCTGCAAAAAACATCGTGTCTGAACAAGACATCGTGTCTGAACAAGGCATTGTGTCTAAACAAGACATCGTGTATGAACAAGGCATCATATTTGTCACAAAAACGAGTGTGTAAACAATATAATGTCTGCACAAAACATCGTGTCTGAACAAGACATCGTGTCTGAACAAAGCATCGTGTCTGAACAAGGCATCATATTTGTCACAAAGACGAGTGTAAAAAATAATATTAAAAAATGATCGAGTTTTTATATGTATACACATATACAGTAAAAAATATAATGAAAGAATAGAAAAATATTGTTATGCCGCGTCGCCGGTTGGTGACGGCAAAACGTTTATTATTTTCGGGATCTCTTGACCTTACGAGTTGGGACTCGGTAGGCACAGGCGGGCAGACTAGGAAGCGGTCGGGTTCGCAGGTGGAACGGGGGTGTAGGCGTCGTTAAATGAACTTCACTTCGTTTTACTTTATATTGGAGCTTTATTTCAGCGCCCCTTTTACACTCACTAACTTACACTTGTATTTGCCTTTCACAATTATTATAACTCGCACGCGCTTTGTTATAATGTAAACCTTCGCGACACGACTTACGGGAACGGTCACGGGCAGAGTCTCCGGTGTATTACTCTCCGTCGCGGCTTCTTCGACGGTCCCTTATATTGGTTTGAGTTATGCCCTGTCGGCACTTTTCCGCCGGGTTCGACGGTCCCCCGAATGAGGTCGGTCAGTGACCGAGCGCATTCGCAATCTCGCTGTACTCCCGCGGTTCCGCGATTGTCGAAATGCGTTGTCGCACATTCCTATGCATCTCGCAATATTGTGTCGAAATGCGTTGTCGCACATTCTTATGCATATCGCAATAGTTCGATTGACGCGGAAGCTTGATGAACTTCCGCGTCCGCGTCAGCGTAAATTGAGGAGTCTTTCGAAAGACAATTTCCTCAAAGTCTTTCGAAAGGCTATTCTATAATTTTATTATAAATAATTTAATAATTACCCGTTGTAATTTCAGATTACAACATCCCTCCCCCGTTAAAAAGAGAAAACGAGGTTCGCGAGTTTTCGCTATATTCTTTAATTTATCCCAGCAAACGAAAAAAGATTAAAAAGAATTAAAACGGGATTGCCAGGAATTCCATTTTGTCCAAAAAAGAGATTGAAATAGTTTTCATTGAATTCCATTGAATTCAATACGGAAATTTTTAATTCCTAGTTTGGCATTCAATGGTATTCATTTCGTTAACGGAATCAATGGTATTCAATGGAATTCATGACAAAACTTTCCAATCCCTAACCTGGCATTCAGTAATTCCACGAAAATATTCATTTTGTTACGTTTTTGTGTCGGAATTGGATGGGATTCAAAAAAGACAAATTCTTTCCAAAATAAGGAATTCCATGATATTGAAACTATTTCGATCCCTTTTTTGGACAAAATGGAATTCAGAAAGTCCTTACTTGAATTCCTGGCAATCCCGTTTTAATTCTTTTCAATCTTTTTTCGTTTGCTGGGATACTTTGTTGTATACCCATTTCTATATTTTTCCCTTATATATATTTTACATTTTATAATACCCGTGTACAATATTTTGGTATAATCGTTTACTATTCTATTAGAACCTAGTACTTACACTACGTTTTAAAATTGGTTTCGAAAATCCGTATGGTCGAAATGATCTTTCTTCGTTGTATAATGTAAGTGGTGATCGTGGGTTCTTTTTCTTTTTTATTAATACGTATATTACAGTGCTTACTATGGCTAATGTAATTATACCGCTCGCTGTCATTGGGTATATGAATTGTTTTCGGACGTAAAAATTTCGGTCGTCGTCCTCTAGGTCAGTATTCATTTTTTGTATTTGTGTTTTTAATTCTGTCAGTTCAGCTCGATGCTGAGTTAAATCGTCCGTTGTTTCGTTCCGTAATGTGATCGTTTCATGGTCATATGTAAGTGAAATATTTACTTCGGGTAAATATGTCTCTATATCTGTCTCGTATATTGTCTTTTCAGCTTGTACTGTCATATCGGTTGTCATTAGCTTACACTCCTTTTCCAGCGTAATTTTGCCAGTGTTGTTGATTATCTGCTTCTCCTCGTGTTCATTACATTGTATAAGTATTGGCTGTTCAGTTACTGTTGAATACAGCCAATCGTGTGGTCGTCGTAATGAAATCCACTTTGTTTGTGTTGTAACAGTGTGTCTGAATTTGCACATTTTGTAGTAATGTTGAACATACATTTGTATCTCGCACGGTGCGTTTCCATCTATACGATATACCGGTGTATTTTGTGTGCATACGTACTGTAAACGTGTACGTTGGTAGAAGTACACTTTGTCAGATAATCTTCATCTAAAAGCATGTAGTTCACTCTTTCTTTGTCTACTGCTATTATTTTATTGTCGACTCTTACTGATGTGAGTATATTCTTGCGCGTGAGCACAGGAAATTCAATAACGCTCATTATATCGTAGAGCGGTGGTGTGATTAGAGGAAAAAGTAAGACGGTATATATTTGATTATTCTTGTAGAATGCCTTTATTGTCGTGTGTTTTTCAATCGTAAACCAGTCTTCGAGGTGGACTCTAAACGGGAAATATGATCCCGGTGGCAATTGCTGACTTGCTTCTTTCAATTGCCAGGTGATATCCTCTACTGGCATTAATTTCGGATGCATTGTTCCCTTTCTTATGCATGCCAAATATTCAAGTATGTTCTCGACGTCGCGGATTTAATCTGTGATTACCGCTATGCCAATTTCAAAATGTTCTTTTATTTTGTCCTTATTAAGGTAATCTGTAAATCGTTTTTCTAATAGATTACGATTTCGTTCCATTATGCCTTCTAATTTCTCTATATGCCCTATGGTGGCATTCATCACCTTGATCTGATTCTGCATTGCGTGGTGTAACGTTTGTTGGTTGTTTCCCAACAGTTGCAATTGCTCGTTGATGCGCTTTTCATCGTTTGCATCCATCGTTCCGAACAGTGATTTTGCTATTGAACCTATTCCGTCCACTAATCCCCTCCTTGAGTCTGTCGACGTTTTGTATATTGTGTTGATCTGCGTGAGGATTTTTGTTAAATAGTCTAATTCTCTTCTTGCGATATTTTCAAAGGTGAGGCACGTTTCCTTATGCAGTAATTGTAAAATCTTATTATCGCATGTAATTCTTGCTTCCTGTAGATATTTTTCAATTTGCTCGTGTCTCCGATTTAGCGTTGTTAAATCAAATTTAATGACTAACTTCCATGTCTTCCGGGAATAGTGCATTCTTCCAAGCTTCTCGTAATACATCCCTGAGTGATTTTGGAATTGTTGGATTTTATAATGTGGTTCCGTTTTTTCTGCTTGGGCTAATGCTTGCCCTCTCCAGCACGCGAGTATTCTGTAACAGAGACATTCTGTTTCAGGGTGTATTTCTTTCTCTCTTTCCCCTTTTTTATGTTATTCTTCTATAAAAAGTTTTAATTTGTTTACATGTAGGCGCATTATTTTTCTTCCTTTCTTTATAGTATAATTAACATCTGAATTCTTTTCGATAATTGTGTACGGTCCTGTCCATAGGGATTCAAGTTTCTTTGAACGTCCTCGTCGTAACGTTTCATCGTGCATGAGTACTCTGTCACCTACACGAAAACTGGTTTCTTTAGTCTTTGTATCATACTGTTTTTTCGCTTTAATCTTTTCCTCTTGTACGTGTTCCCTGACAACTTTGTTGGTCGCTCTTAATCTTTCCCGTAACTCTTGTGCGTAATCATCATAGTTATACGTGAGTTTAGGTGGTTTTGTCAGTGCTGTCGGTAATTCAGCTTGGTGACCGTATACTAGCTCAAACGGTGTATACCCCGTCGCTGTGTGCGGCGTTGTATTATATGCGAATATCACAAACGGTATCCACTCATCCCAATCCGTTTGGTCCTCGTTTATGTAGTGTCGCAGGTATTCTGCTAATGTTCGGTGGGATCTTTCGAGTGCTCCGTTGCTTTCGGGATGATACGCGGTAGTTTGAATTTTGTTTATCTTCAAGAGTTTACAGGTGTTTTTGTATACCTCGCTCAAAAAATTCGTGCCTTGATCGGTCAGAATTTTTTCTGGAATTCCATGCTCTAAGACAATTTTTGTCACAAATTGCTTACTTACTGTACTTGCTTCTTGGTTTGGAATTGGTATCGCTTTACTATATTTCGTTAAATTATCTTGAAATGTTAACAAATATTTATTTCCATTCGTTGTAATCGTAAGTGGCCCTACAATATCCAAAGCACATTTCTCGAACGGCTTGGTAGGTGTGTCCGTAATTACCAACGGCACTTTATTTTTCCGCGATAACTTATTTCTTTGACATAGCTCGCATTTAGCTATATATTTTTCGACGTTTTTCGTCAATCCGCGCCAGTTATGATTTAACCGGATTCTATTTACTGTTCGTTCGACGCCTTGGTGCCCTCCTATAGGTGCATCATGGTACTCATGTAATATCTGCTTCTTTTCTTCTTCTGTATATATTCTTGCTTCCTCTTCGTTGGAATTATCCTCGTTTATCGTGTGGATTTTCGGTTCTTCTTCTGCGGCAATTTCGTCTCGTTTTACATTGCGGCTCAGTGCGTTGGCGTTTACATTTGCTTTTCCGGCTTTGTGTATAATTTCGTAATTGTGTTCTT
>NW_020224945.1:1964-7203 GCF_003070985.1 Temnothorax curvispinosus | reverse complement strand
ACTCTTTCTCTGTGGTGTTATAATTTTGTTCTGCTCGTGATAGAATTTGACTGGCATAAGCTATTGGCTGGTCTTCACCTATCTTTCCTTGAGATAGTATTGCTCCGATGGCATGGTCGGATGCGTCAGTAGTTATAATAAACTCTTGCGTAAAATCCGGATACTTAAGCACAGGTGCTGTTGTTAGTTTTTCTTTTAAATTATTGAAAGCATTTTCTTGCTCTGAGGTCCATTCAAATTTTTCCGTTTTCTTTGTTAACTTCGTTAACGGTTTGGCTGTCTTCGAGAAATCTTTTATGAATTTTCTATAGTAACCGGCTAAGCCGATAAATGATTGCACGTCCTTAACTCTTTTTGGCGTAGGAAATTCTTTTATCGCTACTAGTTTTGAAGGGTCTGGAGAAATTCCATTCTCCGAAATAATGTGGCCTAGGTAGATCACTTCCTTGCGCAAGAATTCACACTTCTCCGGTTGTAATTTTAAACAGTTTTTTCGGAGTCTTTGTAGCACCTCTTTTAATCGTTTGTTGTGGTCCTCCAAGCTAGGTCCATACACTACTATGTCATCTAGATACACAAGACATTTAATTCCCTGTAGGCCAGTTAGTACAGAAGTCATTAACCGCTGAAACGTTGCGGGCGCGCTCTTTAACCCGAACGGCATGCGATTAAATTCGTAGTGGCCGTAAGGTGTCGAAAATGCCGTCTTGTGTTTATCTCGTTCGGCCATCGGTATCTGGTGATACCCAGATGCCAGATCTAGCGTAGTAAAATACTTGGCGTTCCCCAACTGATCAAGTATATCAGTGATATTCGGCAGTGGGAATGAGTCGCCTATCGTTAGATCGTTTAGCTTCCGAAAGTCTACAACTTCTCGGAGCCTTGGATTTCCGGTTGCGTCAGTTTTTTTAGGTACCACTAACAACGGTGCATTCCATTGGCTAGTACTGCTTTGAATTATTTTGTTTTCTAACATTTCTTGTACTTGCCGATTTACTTCCGCTTTATGCTTGTTTGGAAGTCGGTATGGTCTTACATTCACAGGCGCAGCGTCAGCGCGTGTGTTTATTTCGTGTTTTACTGCTGCAGTACACGATAATGGCTCTCCTTCTAAATGAAATAAATCGCCGTATTCTTCGCATATGTGTTGGAGTGATCGTTTTTCTTCGGCGTTTAAGTGCTGCGTACGCAATGCTAGTCAGATGCGTTCGTTTTGAGATACAGCAGGTTTAGTTTCTTTTCCCGTCATTGTTGCATGTATTTTTGTATGAGTATTTGTTTCTAGTTTTTCCAGCATAACTTGTGGAATCGGTATTTCAATTTCCTTGTCTGTAGTATTTATTACGCTTACAATGCAAATATGATTCTTCGGTTTCACTAGGCAGTTTCCAATATAAACTCCTGGTTTCATCTCTCTTGCTTGTACGATACCTTCTTCATTTTTATCCGTAATTGCCTCTATTATAGTCTCGCTGCGAGGCTTTAGTGTGACCTTTCCATACGGGTGCAATTTGAAAGTTTCTTCCTTTATTTTTAATTGCATTTGCTCGTAATTGCAAGATGCGGCGTGGTTCCGTAGGAAATCTATTCCTAGGATTCCGTCGTATTCTATGGCCATGTTCTCTCCTACCACATAAAATACGTGTTTAATTTTTAATTTATTTGTTTCAATGGTCGCATACACTTTTCCGAGTGTGTGTATTTTGTGTCCCGTGATTCCGGTAAGAGCTATGCGATCTTCATAGACTGGGGCGTCATCTTTTAACGCGTTTAGCTTTATTAATGAAATTGTTGAACCAGAGTCATATAGCATATTCGATGCTCCGGGTTTTACCTCTCGTATGGGTAATCTTGTTAATAACAGTTCTGGCTTCGTACGGCCGTATGGCACACCTTTGATATGTGTAACCCGATATTCTGAGGCAGGTCGTGGTTGTTTTCCTCTCGCCTCCTCTTGCTCGTCTTCGCTGCTTACAGAGTCAGCGTTCTTCCTTCGGTTCGGCACCTTCAATTGTTGTCTTTTTTCGTTTTCTTTAAATTTATTGGTGTTGGGGGTGTAGTTTCGCCCTTTTAATGTCCAACACTCATCTCGGTTGTGCCCCGATTTTTTGCAATAATTGCAATATTTCTGCAGTGCATTTACTTGTGCAGGTTTGCTAGGTTTAGGTAATGCGTTTCCTTGGCTTCGGCATTCCCGTCCATAATGACCAGTTTTTCCGCATTTAAAACATTGTACGCTCTGATTTTGGGACTGTCTCGTATATCCTGGCTTATTTTTGTATAGCGAGGCGCCCGTTTTTGTCGCGGTCGGCCCTATGAGCTTTTCTTCCGCGCTTGCTCCCGTTATGGCTTCTTGTAACGTCGCATATCGCTGCGAACGTACAAGTATTTTTAATTCGTCGCGCAATCCTATTTGAAAATTAATCAAAGCTTGTTTTTGTATCGTTTGCTGGATCGCGCGTTTAAACATACTGGAGTGATCTTCTCCTTCTATCATAGCGTCATATAGCTTCATGGCTAGTAGATCGACTCGTTGCCCAAAAGCATGTGCGTTTTCGTTTGGCTTTTGCTTGAGCGTATTAAACTCAATCTGCAAATGGGTATAGTGCTCTGCTTGGCTTGATAGCAATCTTCTAATTGTTGCTTTAATTGAGCGAATGTTTGTATATCTCGCGTTTCAAAATCTTGCATTGCCTTTCCTTTTAATTTTGTATATAAAATTGCCTGTACTAATGATTCTTCGTCTGTAGGCTGTATATTATGTACCGCATATGTGCACGCGTTTATAAATTCTTGTAATTTTTGTCGCGACGTCCCATCGAACTCAGGGATCATGCTTCGTGCTTCCTTTAACGTTATAGAATTCGGTAAGGAACTACGCCGATTTCTTATATCGTGTTCCGTCTGTCCGTAATTTTCGCTCGAATATCTTCCGTTTCCGGCTCCTACTTGGTCGCCGTTTCGTGCACTATTTTCTAGTGTTATTAACCATTCTCGTAATTCGCGCGTTTCGTCACGCATTTCTTCACGCGATTTCTCTTGCATTTTCTGCATTTCTCGTAATAAATTGTATATTTCTCTTACGTCGTGCGTTTCCGTAGATAGCGGTGCGTACTGTGCGTCAGATTGTGACTGTGCCATTTCGATTTCCTTAACTTGCGCTTGTGGCTGGTTTGTGTGAGTGCGTTTTTCTAATAGGGGTTTTTCCGTTCGCGTCTCTTCGCCGTTTTCCCGATAGTATTCGCTAGGGTCGAATATATCGCTCTCGTAAGAGGTTAATGAAAATTCTCGTCGCAAGGATACTCTGCTAGGGGTTCGGCTAACGTATGGTCTGCTTCTACGCGGTTTTTCGTCCGTCCGGTCAATGGGATCGGTTGAGAATAAACTCTCGTCAATCTCACCAAACGGAAACTCGCGCTCAGTAACAACGTTTTCCGGTAACTCGGTTTCGCTGTCCGAGTGTCGCGTTTCTAATGCTACACGAACGTTATCTAAAGTCGCTTGTGTTGTCGCGCGCGGACTATTTACCCGTGGTGAAAATTCGTTGATTAACCACGACGCATTGGCTATCGGCGTTCGGGGAGGACTATTTTCTCCCGACATTCACGCGTAGTACAATTTTAAATTTTCTCGACTTACATTAGAAGTACGGCTCGCATGGTCGCTCGCAGGCTCCGTTGTTTGCGGCTGGCCCTGGCGTGAAGATGCTGGTTGTCGAACGCAGTTGCTGCTTCTCGTTGTTCGCTGCTTCTGCGTTGTCCGCTGCTTGGCGTCGTCCGCTGCGTTGGCGTTGCCCGCTGCTTGGCGTCGTCCACTGCTTTGGCGTTGTCCGCTTCTTTGGCGTTGTCCGCTGCTTTGCACTTGGCCTTGGGTGTTGGCCTTTTATTTTCTTTTCGCCCTTTGGTGTCCTTGAGGATGCCTTGATCGATCCCTTTTGGCTCAGTACCGTTGTGGATACCTTGGTCGCTCAGTACCTTGGTTATTTCCGCCGGTCGATCTGATTCTTGGTCAATCCACAGATGTTCCAACGTACTTATTTCCTTCCTTGTTAGTCGTACTCAGCGTTAACTGGTAGACATTATTTGCGTACCTTAGGCAGGCTTGTTGTTGTCTTTCCTAGTTGTCCTGGTGCTTTGGTCAATCCCACCGCTGCCACCAAATTATGTTATGCCGCGAACATATGTTATGTCGGTCAGTGACCGAGCACATTCGCAATCTCGCTGTACTCCCGCGGTTCCGTGATTGTCGAAATGCGTTGTCGCACATTCCTATGCATATCGCAATAGTTCGATTGACGCGGAAGCTTGATGAACTTCCGCGTCCGCGTCAGCGTAAATTGAGGAGTCTTTCGAAAGACAATTTCCTCGAAATCTTTCGAAAGGCTATTCTATAATTTTATTATAAATAATTTAATAATTACCCGTTGTAATTTCAGATTACAACAATATTCTAAATGTTTGTCTGTCTTTAAGAGTATATGTATAATAATATATATAGTTTTATTTTCTTCTCTGTTATAGTTATAATCATAAAAATTCGATTATATTCTAATATTATTTTTTAGTGGACTAGGCCTACAGGGGAAACCACTTAAAAAAAAAAAAAAAACGCGTCAACAATAGTATCTCATGGGTGACGAGGAAACCTATTGTCGTAATTTTACAAATGTCGGTTAACTTTAAACCTTAGTTTACTCACTATTCATCTCTTTCTAAGAGGGGCAGTTAGAACATCTCAAATCTCAATAATTGAGACTTCAAAAGACTGTTTTCTTTTTAATCGATAGAGTATCATTCAAGGAAATTTGGTATTGAATTTGGCGATAATCGGTAAAAGGGTTCTTTTTTAAAAAAATTTTGAATTTTTTTAAAAATGTCCGTAATTGCTCTAACTTCCGCAAATATTGAGATATCGGACGGTTTTTTTTTTTTTTTAATCAATAGAGTATCATTCAAGGAAGGTCGATATTGAATTTGGCGATGATCGGGGTAAAGGGGTTCTTTTTTTTTAAATTTTGTTTTTTTTTAAATGTCCGTGGTTGCTCTAAATTCCGCAAATATTGAAATATCGAGCTGTTAGTCGCAATAGAGCTTATCACAATAAAAAAAAAGTGTGCAAGTAGAAACTTGCACATTGCTTCCTCACAGTTTTTAAGTGTGCAAGTAGAAACTTGCACATTGCTTCCTTATAGTTTTTAAGTGTGCAAGTAGAAACTTGCACATTGCTTCCTCATAATTTT
>NW_020224945.1:0-1954 GCF_003070985.1 Temnothorax curvispinosus | reverse complement strand
TTTTAAGTGTGCAAGTAGAAACTTGCACATTGCTTCCTCATAATTTTTAAGTGTGCAAGTAGAAACTTGTACATTGGTTTCTCATAATTTTAAAGTGTGCAAGTAGAAACTTGCACATTGGTTTCTCATAGTTTTTAAGTGTGCAAGTAGAAACTTGCACATTGCTTTCTCATAATTTTAAGTGTGCAAGTAGAAACTTGCACATTGGGTGCGTTCAGTCGATACTCCGCTAGCCTAGCAATCGTGAGCAGTCGCTCGTTTTCGCTCGTTTCCTCTCCTTTGACCCAATGGATTAAAAGGAGAGGAAACGAGCGACTGCTCACGATTGCTAGGCTAGCGGAGTATCGGCTGAACGCACCCATTGTTAAGTGTGCAAGTAGAAACTTGCTCATTGGTTCCTCATAGTTTTAAGTGTGCAAGTAGAAACTTGCACATTGTTTCCTCATAGTTTTAAGTGTGCAAGTAAAAACCTGCACATTGCTTCCTCATAGTTTTTAAGTGTGCAAGTAGAAACCTTTGCTTACAAAGCTTCCTCTATGAGGAAGCTTTTATTTTATTCGATGTATAATCATTAGTATTTATTTGTTTTGGCTTCCTCATAGAGGAAGTTAAACATGATTTAAAAAACATTATGTTAATATTATATAACGATATATATGTGTATTTATATCCACTTAATATAGAGGATTGCAAAAATAACATTAAATATAATAAGTACGTTTTTAATCACTACATATTTAATAAATTTCAAAAATAGGAGACAATAGCTCTATATTATAACTATTATTACATTTAATGTTATAGCGATTCTCTATATAATACGATTTTAATTCACATATGTTTTTTTGTAATATATGAAATGTTTTATATATATATATATATATATATATATATAGAATAAAAATTTAATTTGTTTTTATTGTCAATTTGTGAATAATTAAGGTATTCCTTTCACGGAGGAACGTATTTTGTAGGCGCTTAAGCAGGGCCTCAGCAAACTCTTGTATATTGCATTAAACTTATATAAAATCAAGTTATAATTAATTATTATGTTTAATTATAAGAAAAAAGTGAAAATATTACGTGTATTTAGAAATTTTTCATTTTTCGGTAAATTTTACTGTCAGAACAATATGGCAACGGTGCGCTTTTTAGGGCGCCGATTGTAAAATGTGAAGTTGACAACAAAAGTGTCAATGTAAGTGTCAATTTCATTAATCAAAGAATATTGTAACATTTTCTTTTTATCAAAGAGAGATTTTATAATAATAATGAGTGATATAAGAAACATAAAGTGAGAAGTAATGTGGGCAAAAATAAGGGACAATTTGTGAAAATAAAAGTTGATAATAAACCGTACGTGATGAACTGAAGTGACATGAGCGCACAACTTGCAGCGTTGCCAAATAATTCCTTGAAAGTCGCCATTAAAAATATTCATCTATAAACCACATTTCAAGTCAACTTTTAACATAAATATTTTGTTTAAATATTCGGTGACTTTGTATTTTTATCGGCACTATCGAAAGTATAGAGTTTAGCGAATATGTAGCGCAGTTAATATTTAATATCTTAAAATATTTGATAAACAAATTATTACATTAAAATGTAGAAAATATACTTTTTCGATAACGTCACATATAAAATATCGAATTTTCAAAGTCATAATTCTTCTTTATATGTTCGGTAATGTGGTTTAATTTTGCTGGCGTAAAGATATGCATTTTGACTCTCTCGTACCAAAAAATCAGTTAATTCTTAAGACTTTGGTGTCATGAAAGAAATACCTTAAAAAATGAAAAATGGAAATTTTTTGCCGATACTTGCTTATCACTACAAAATGCATGATATTAGTACAAAATTACTTTTTTCAAAAAAGGTAAAAAAAGGCGCCAAGTACACGCGTGGTTGTTACCTCGAAAAAAAACCAAGTGGTAGTATCATTAATTTTAAA
>NW_020224944.1:0-3560 GCF_003070985.1 Temnothorax curvispinosus | reverse complement strand
TTTTTTTTATTGAAATCAAAGATGCCGATCTTAAAGAAAAATTTGAATTTATTATTAATGTTGAAAAATATCAATTAATTAACCTTTTTTATTAATAATGCATAATATATCTCGAAAGTGTGTAAAAAATACTTAAAAAATCACTGGTCATTATTTAAAATCGGTAATGTTTACGACAAATTATCGAAGTTTAATATGACGGCCTCAACGCCGAAACTTTAAACCCCTGTAAGTAGACAACGCGTTGGACAAATGTCTAAAAAATTGGTGTGGATAATTATGGTCAATAGGGCAATAGATTGTGCAAATTTCAGCACAATAAAAAAAAACATTTTTTTTTTTGGGCTGGATCACTTCGCATGGAATGCCCCATATAAACCTTTCTGGAATAAGTATATATATGTATATGTTGCAAGGATTTCATATAATTTATTTTTTTTTGCAAAATTCTTAGAGAATCCACAGAAATACCGAGATATTGTGGAATGAATAAAAATGACACAATCTTACTAGTGATTTTGCAAAAAATCCTACGTTCTGCCAGTAAAATTGTGAGTTAAAATTTTTTGTAATTTATACTTATAAATATATTGTAAATTACTTTCATAAATATAATTACATACATTTATGTTTATATTAATAATTTTTATTTATTCCATAATATACGTGTATATTAGAATTTATTTTTCAATAATATTTTAACCTTATAATTTATGATACTAAAAATCGTTTTAAGTTTTTTTAAATATAAGTATCAATTATAATATATTTTTGGCGAAAAGATGATTTTTCCGGCTATATAAAAATTCTTCTTTACTTTAAACTTCAAACTTTTATAACTTTTTTTTTCTATTTATTGTTTTAAAATGAGGCTTATATTACAGTTCGGTTAAGCCGGCTTTGACATTTCGATTTAAAGAAAAAAAAATAAAGAATTTGGCTTTCTCATAGAGGGAAGCTTTATAAACAAAATAAAATGTTGATTAAGCAATGTGCAATTTTTACTTGCACACTTTTTTATTATTTTAAAATAAATATAAGTTAATGAATTCTCTCTCTCTCTCTCTCTCTCTCTTTCTTTGCGAGTCTGAGTAGTTTATGAATTTTGTGATTGAATGATTACTGCGATTATACACTATCGGCAAGTTGAACAAGCATACATACTAGGGTGTGTCATTTTGGAGCAACTTTTTTTTTGTATTTTACGAATAGCATATATACTTGCAGGAAGGTAAAATAAGATACCTGTTAAAGTTTGAGTCCTTAATATTAATATTAACAGGTCGCTCATCGCGATTGTTTATTTTTCATTTAGTAAGATAGAACAAATTTTATAACTATCTAACAAACAGTAATACAGCATTGCTCCACATAGATTTTAGTAGTAAATTTACCACTCTACAAAAAAGATCTCTTATCATTTTTTCATAAATTCAACTGTTCAAAAGATATTCAAAGTTAAAGTTTGATAAATTTTATAAAACTTGTTTTTGCTTCTTATGAATTTTGTATCATATCGACTATCAAAAATTATAAAATAATCAATACATATTTTTGTAGAAAATTTAACAATCTACAAAAAAGGTACAATATTTATTGATTGACAATTATGAATGTTTAATTATATAAGAGACCTTTTCTGTGATTGTTAAATTTTTGTCATTATTTAAAGTTAAAATTATAGATTGTTAAATTTTCTACAAAAATATGTATTGATTATTTCATAATTTTTGATAGTCGATATGATACAAAATTCATAAGAAGCAAAAACAAGTTTTATAAAATTTATCAAACTTTAACTTTGAATATCTTTTGAACGGTTGAATTTATGAAAAAATGATAACAGATCTTTTTTGTAGAGTGGCAAATTTACTATTAAAATCTATGTGGAGCAATGCTGTATTACTGTTTGTTAGATAGTTATAAAATTTGTTCTATCTTACTAAATAAAAAATAAAAAATCGCGATGAGCGACCTGTTAATATTAACATTAAGGACTCAAACTTTAACAGGTATCTTATTTTACCTTCCTGCAAATATATATGCTATTCGTGAAATGAAAAAAAAAGTTGCTCCAAAATGACACACCCTAGTATGTATGCTTGTTCAACTTGCCGATAGTGTATAATCGCAGTAATCATTCAATCACAAAATTCATAAACTACTCAGACTCGCAAAGAAAGAGAGAGAGAGAGAGAGAGAGAGAATTCATTAACTTATATTTATTTTAAAATAATAAAAAAGTGTGCAAGTAAAAATTGCACATTGCTTAATCAACATTTTATTTTGTTTATAAAGCTTCCCTCTATGAGAAAGCCAAATTCTTTATTTTTTTTTCTTTAAATCGAAATGTCAAAGCCGGCTTAACCGAACTGTAATATAAGCCTCATTTTAAAACAATAAATAGAAAAAAAAAGTTATAAAAGTTTGAAGTTTAAAGTAAAGAAGAATTTTTATATAGCCGGAAAAATCATCTTTTCGCCAAAAATATATTATAATTGATACTTATATTTAAAAAAACTTAAAACGATTTTTAGTATCATAAATTATAAGGTTAAAATATTATTGAAAAATAAATTCTAATATACACGTATATTATGGAATAAATAAAAATTATTAATATAAACATAAATGTATGTAATTATATTTATGAAAGTAATTTACAATATATTTATAAGTATAAATTACAAAAAATTTTAACTCACAATTTTACTGGCAGAACGTAGGATTTTTTGCAAAATCACTAGTAAGATTGTGTCATTTTTATTCATTCCACAATATCTCGGTATTTCTGTGGATTCTCTAAGAATTTTGCAAAAAAAAATAAATTATATGAAATCCTTGCAACATATACATATATATACCTATTCCACAAAGGTTTATATGGGGCATTCCATGCGAAGTAATCAAGCCCAAAAAAAATGTTTTTTTTTATTGTGCTGAAATTTGCACAATCTATTGACCATAATTATCCACACCAATTTTTTAGACATTTGTCCAACGCGTTGTCTACTTACAGGGGTTTAAAGTTTCGGCGTTGAGGCCGTCATATTAAACTTCGATAATTTGTCGTAAACATTACCGATTTTAAATAATGACCAGTGATTTTTTAAGTATTTTTTACACACTTTCGAGATATATTATGCATTATTAATAAAAAAGGTTAATTAATTGATATTTTTCAACATTAATAATAAATTCAAATTTTTCTTTAAGATCGGCATCTTTGATTTCAATAAAAAAAACAACGCCGCGCCGGCGGCACGGTTCATGAGTTCGCACACAGAATGAATTGTAACTTACTAAGGAGTGATTTCTCCATCTTGGACTTCCTATACTTTTTTGTTGACAACATTTTCTTCTTTTTTTGGCATTTTTTTTATTGAAATCAAAGATGCCGATCTTAAAGAAAAATTTGAATTTATTATTAATGTTGAAAAATATCAATTAATTAACCTTTTTTATTAATAATGCATAATATATCTCGAAAGTGTGTAAAAAATACTTAAAAAATCACTGGTCATTATTTAAAATCGGTAATGTTTACGACAAATTATCGA
>NW_020224943.1:0-2007 GCF_003070985.1 Temnothorax curvispinosus | reverse complement strand
TCACTGCGTCGACCATAAGCTCCAATGTCCACGAATGTAAAAATATACTTTGCATTGCATATTCCAAGCAATACAATGCTGTGACAATTTTTATAATTGAAATACGATGAACCCGCATTGTCAGGATACTGAAGAAATTAATGGCTTTAGTTTTATAATGTTTCAGTTTTATAATGGATTCATTTTTATGATGTTTGTATATATTAATCTCGAAAATTTAGATTTGTTCTAGGTTTATACATTTCAATTTAATAAATATTCAAAATTAAGGCTCCTGTTTACTCGCTACTTCTACCCTTGTTTAATGACGTCAGAAGCGAGAAATCGCATGCCAAAAATTCTTGCGGTATACGTTGAAATAAAATTCAGCAAATCGATTCAGCACAGTTGTAAAATATACCGAACACTTTCCTTTGTAATCACTAAATAGCCGTAAAATTTTTGGCATGCGATTTCTCGCTTTTGACGTCATCAAACAAAGATAGAAGCAGCGAGTAGGCAGAAGTCTTAATCCATTAATTCCAAGTTTTATTTGATCGCAATTTGCAATTCGTAACAAAATATTGATATAAAAAATACCCCCAACATTTAACTCGCGGCGTATAAGCATAATATGGGCTCATACTTGTATCAAGATATAGTTTTCCGTCAATTGCTCCGACACAATGTTTGAAATTCCATAAATCTTCAAAATCATGTGCAATGTCCAACCAATTTTCCTTTGTTAAAAAAGAAGGAAGTACTTTCTTTTGAAGGCTACTCCATATAGCATTACATGTTTCGTAAATAATGTTACTCACAGTTATCAAACCAATAAGATATTGGTAAGACATAGAAGTCATGGAATCACCAGATGCCAAGAATCTGTTCAATATAAATTGTAAATATTTATTAAGGATGTTGGTTGCCGGCAGGGGAAAGCCTATAGGTGTGTTTTCGTCGCGTGAAATAAACGAGTTTTAGCAAATAAATATGTGGAATGCATTTAATAATTAGCTGTTTCTTTTGTAAGAAATATTTTTATTAGACTGATGTGGAATATTTCATGAAAGATTTAAAAATATTTTAAATATGTTTTATGAAATATTTTTGAAAATGTATGAAAAATTTTTTACAAAATATTTCTGCAATATATATGACAAATATTTTACAAAATTTTTTTATCAATTATGAAATCTTTCATAAAATGATTGAAAATATTTCAAAAATTCTCCATGAAACATTTTTAGCAATACATCGAAAATTTTTCTTGAAATTTTACAACAAATATTTTAGAAATCTTTGTGTAATATCTGTGCATTTTGAACAAGTAAATTAAAAATTTACTCATTTGCCGTTTTTATATTTATTTGAATATTTATTATTCAGTTACGTGTAAATAGATTAATTTATTAAAATAACATCTTTTTATTGAGCTCGTACCGTTGCGCGTTGGTCCATTTATCACACTGTTATTAATATTCATTATAGGTATATCAAAATTTTTGTTACATTGTTTTTGTTACATTGTTTTAGGCTAACCTTATTGTCAATGATAGTCGTTCTTCAGCAGAAATTGGCTCTCGAATCACTGTTTGTTTGGTGATTAGAGGAGCAACTAAAAGTAATAGTTCTTCGAATTGCGTTGCCGTCATGCGAAAGTAGTTTCTGAATCGACTTTCGTGTAATGATACAACCGGAAAAAGTGCATTATAAAATCCATGAGTGTGGCGTTCTTGAAATATTGGCTCAACCCGAAAGCGCTTTTGATGATAAAAGCGTTTTTCTGTTTGTTTTTGTAATTCGTGAATCGCAAGTATTGCAAGTATTTTTTTTCGCTTATTTTCCTTCTTTTTCTTGATGATTGCCATGCACTTCTTTAGCCACGTATAATATTTGTATGCAAACGACATTTCCGATGTTGATATGTATTGATCTGTATATGGAGGGGTAAAAACCAGGGATCTTAAATATTGTCCTCGTACTTGTATTTTTCGGAACAAAACGCATTTTAATTTTTGCTCCAAG
>NW_020224942.1:0-1917 GCF_003070985.1 Temnothorax curvispinosus | reverse complement strand
TATGAGGAAGCCAAAACAAATAAATACTAATAATTATACATCGAATAAAATACAAGCTTCCTCACAGAAGAGCTTTGTGAGTGAAAGTTTCTACTTGCACACTTTTTTATTTTAATTGCAAATTTCTTAAAAATGTGATGTATTAGAGTAATTTGACAAATGGGATCGTATATAGCATCCAAAAAGTTACAAGAAAAGATTATTTTCGTTCTTGTGCTAAAAAAAAATAATTTTTTGTTGAACAGTGAATTTATGATAATATTTTATAGTTTATTTTATCATGTTAATTTTAACATAAAATATAAATATCTCATATATTATCCATTTTTTGATAACCGTACATGAAAAAAAATGAATTAATTTGTGGGAAAAAAACACATTTTCAATAAAAATATATAATTGCATATTGTAAATTGCATAATTTTATTTGAAAAAATATGTATCAAAAGAACCACCAACAATAGTCCTCTCAGGTTTTGTCAAGTTTGAAATATGTTATAGTGGTATACTCCCAGTAATTCATAGTAAAACCGTACAACTATCAAGCATTCACGAGAAAACTAAATTTAAAGTTTTTTTATGTATGTCATATACAAGTTTTTAAACTCTTTCAAAATTAACGGAGAAGCAGAGAGTATGAGATTTATACTTGACTACTACGTCGAGAACGCTGTATATTTATACAGGTTTGAATCTAGATTTTTGTAATTTTTTAAAATAATTTATTATTCACAATGTGCTACATAATATTTTGTGTGTACAGATTATTATGTAACATATTATGTAATACATGAATAAATAAATGAGCACTTTATATCTGTGTTTGTATTAAACGTTATTTTCTACTAAACGTTATTTTCTATTAAACGTTTCTGAACATGAGTAAAAACTGAAGGAATAAAAAGGAATAAAATAGAATAAGAAAGAATTAATAATACAAATATTTATTAGTTCTTATATTTGTTACAATATATTTTGACACTTAATTTGACTAAGTGTCGTAATTAATTGATAAAAAACTTGCATTTGTAAGTATTAATAAAGTATATTTTTTAGTTTTAATATAAAAAAATGTAAATTTTTGACGTTTTAAAACATTCTAAACACATTGACAAAGAAAACTAAAAAAAATTTTATGAAAACAAAGTTTTCTCTATAAAGAAACAATAAAACACATATATAAATGATTATTTATTTATTCACAATATATTACATAATAATCTGTGCATGCAAGATATTATATAGCCTATTGTAAATAATAGATTATTAAAAAAAAGTTGCAAAAATCAAAATTTAAACTCGCAGCATACAGTGTTTTCGGCGTATTATAACTATCAAATGTCTTAAGTCCCTTGCACAATAAGCGATAATGATAGCGATAACGACAGTGACAAAGTTGCCGACAAAGGTATAACTTTGTCGGCAATCTTGTCGCTGTCGCTATCACTATTGCTATCACCTATTGTGCAAAGGACTCATTCAGCTATTCTACTAACTTTGAAAGAGCTTAAAAACGTACTACAGGTATAAGATACATAAAAAACGTTAAACTCTATTGCTTCCTCATAGAGGAAGCTTTGTGATGGTGGAAAAAAATTTTTTTGAGATTTTAAAAGAAATAGGTTCAGAATGTTCCAAAATGTCGAGAAATCGTATTAGTAAAAAATGTCCGGAAGTATGTACGTATGTGTGTATGTGTGTATGTATATGTGTACGGATTTTTGTATAAGCATCTACTTCTACAATTTTTTAGATACCGGGTTGAAATTTTGCACACAATTAGAGTATCGTAGAAAGTATGTCCTCCTAAAATTTTATTGGAATGGGTCGATTGGTATAGATTTTAGGGGAATTTTTTTTTTCTTTAAGTGTGTTTTACGCTATAGTCTTCTCAATATTTGAGATAGCGTTTTATTT
>NW_020224941.1:0-2584 GCF_003070985.1 Temnothorax curvispinosus | reverse complement strand
AACCATTGACCACCAAACGTTTTAATAACGATATTCGTGACTACCAAACGATTCCGCGTCGATTGAGCCCTATCAAAGTCAATTTAGGTGATAAATACAATTGTTCCGAATACGGCATTATGCGCATACGGTTTTTTCTATTTTCTGGGAAAACGGTCGACCACCAAACGTTTTACCGGTGATATTCGTGACCACCAAACGATTCCGCGTCGAATGAGCTATAAAAAAGTTAAATTGGTTGAAAAATAAAAATTGTCCGGCTAACTTCACACCGGAAATTTCATTTTTATTTTACAGGAAAACAACTAACCACCAAACGATCGGACTAGACTACCAAAGACCACCAAACGACCACCAATCGATTCCAATTAATGAAAGTTCGATACGTTGAAGTTGTCCGGCCAACTTCATAGAGGTGAGGTCTTACTGCCGCGTATATTAGAACGGATTTACAGTGCTGCCAGTACTGCGAGTGGTAATTATTCAGTTTAGGGGCCTCACCTCAAATCTCGATGTAAATATACTCAATCGACGCGTTTTTGTACGAAACGAAAGAATCTGCCAGAAAAAAGTGTCGCTCTGCCCCGCGACGCGAGATAACGTTAAAGTTGACAGGAATCAGGTTATGATTCCTGTCATACCGACGACATGTAGCAACACTGAACGTGCCCTGCGGCCACATGCGCATGCTCAGTGGTCGCACGCGCATGTAAAACTGCGCCAATTTTAAATGAATCAATCGTGCAGAATAACCAAGCATCTCGATTCAAGCAGTTAGGTCTCACGCTGGGAGTTTCATTAATTTAATTATGCGTGGGAAGCACACACACACACACACACACACACACACGGGGGGGGGTGCAAGGGGAGGCCTTTGGCCCCCCTTTCCCGCACCCACCCCGTCGGTAGGCAGCGTAAACCTCGCTTTACAACATAAAGTACATGCTAAGTTGTAAAACGAAATTATAAAGTAAATGCATGGGGGAAGGTGCAGGGGAGAAAAGCCTTTCTGTTCACGTGCGCTCACGCATGTAAGCCCCCTTGCATTTAATGCCCATTTAAATAAGGACTATAAACGATATCGACTTAATCATAGTAGAAAATGTAGCCGTCTGTTTACAAATGAAGATGTTATGCATATGATGCTTGTGTCATCCGATCCGTTAATAACTAGTTTAAGAAGTAAACCACATCAAAAAAATTTAGACTTAAGCGATGAGACGCAAGAATTACTTTGCTCTTATACGTAAATTAAATGTAAATTGAATTTTTATTTAATTTCAATCAAATACTTGTTCCTATCATTAATTTTTAATAAGTATACACTTTTGCAATTTTTATAAGTCAACATTGAAAGGTTCTATGATCATTCATTGTATATTTCACAAGTAACATAATTTTTTCCGCGATTCGCGCAAACGGCTCCACTGTGCGCCGCGGCCGCAGCATATCTCCTCTAACTGGCTAGTTCGGACACGAACCATTAGCACGGACGCAAACCATGTGCGGTTACCGAGCGAAACGACGTAGTTGAGTTGCACTTTCTCAGGCGGCGCGTCGGAAAATGCGACACAGAAAAATTGACGAAAAATGCCGGGATGGCCTCTCTCAAGTTTCTCTCTGGTCTGGATAGACCTTTAAGATTAAAAATGGAAGCACATAAAATTGCAGGAGCCATGAGCAGAATGCAGAAGCCATATGCGCATGCGCTATGGTATTCGTAGAGCTCTAACAGATACCATAGCGCATGCGCATATGGCTTCTGCATTCTGCTTATGACTCCTGCAATTTTATGTGCTTCTACCTTAAAGGTGGAATTTTATGTGTTTCTACCTTAATCCAGATAAACTTGCATAGCGCATAAACATAAGCATAAGAGAATTGATTGGTCCATATACATGTGCATAAGGAAATAGACCAATCCGTTTCTTTATGCATATTGTTATGCACTTATGCAAGTTTGTCTGGATAGACCTTTAAGCGGGGAGCACACACTTCTGCACAACGCATAATGCGTAAGCATAAGAAAATTGATTGGTCCATACACATGTGCATAAGAAAATAGACCAATCAATTTTTTTATGCTTACGCATTATGCGTTGTGCAGAACAGTGCAGAAGTGTGTGCTCCCCGCTTTACTGCCGCGTATGTATGTACATACATACATATATTGGGACGGATTTACAGTGCTGCCAGTACTGCGAGTAAATAGTGAAACGCAGCCATTAAAGCACATTAAAGGTGGAAGCACATAAAATTGCAGCTCTGGTAACTTAGCCGGTCAACTTTGACTTTATTAATTTTCATATTTTTTTATCGTTTGTTGGTCGTTTGTTGGTGATTGTTGGCCTAATTACAACGTTTGTTGGTTCTTAATTTTTTTTTAAATTTAAAAAGAAAAATTAGCATTAAGTTAGCCGGAAAAATTTTATTTTTAATTTCAAAAAAGCCTAATCGATGCGTAATTGTTTGCTGATGATTGTTGGTCTAATTTTAGCGTTTGTTGGTTTATTATTAGTCTTAAAAACGAAAAAAAAACGAAAAATTATCTCACATATTAAAGTAATCGAAGATTGGTTTATTT
>NW_020224940.1:0-1740 GCF_003070985.1 Temnothorax curvispinosus | reverse complement strand
ATCTCTTTCAACGAAAATTAGAAGGAGAGGCTAAGAGTTCTCTAACACAAAACATTGGTCCTTCGAGCCGGATCCAGACTGATATATCCGGATACAGACGGATGGAAGGCCGGACCACCGGATACAGTAAGCCATCCGTGATTCGACGACATCTACTGCACTTCTAAAATCGCTGTAATCTAACGCAAGGAGATTAGCGAAGCTTCACCGCCATTAAGAAAGGCAGGCCACTGTCTTCTACTTTCATACAAGCATCTATTTCGAACCCCGCTGCACCAGCGACTCGATCCCAGGGAATCAGCTAACCAGCCAGGAATCCCGCGCCAGCGGACAAATCATCCCGGACCGACCCCTGCAGGAACGGCAAGGCAGCGCAAGGATTCATTTCAGAGGAACGCCGGCAGCCATTACAGTGCGACATCGGTGCCCCTCCCCCACCGTACAACGAGGCAATTCTTGTTTCGCAATTCTTGTTTCGACGCGTACATTATATTTAGCGCCCGTAATACTCAGGTAAGGAAGGCTGTTTTTAACGGTCGCCAACCGGAATTTCCTTGTCATTTTGTACTCAACATATATAGAATCTTGATTCCGACATGGATAACGACCCGGTCAACATAAAAAAACGACGGTCGACCGTAAAGGCGTCGTGCACGCGCATAAGAAGCTATGTCGATAGCATTTCTTCATTGTCTCCGTCGATAATATTGCAACTTGAAGAGCGTAAAGTTAAATTAGACCAGTATTGGGCCGATTACAATGTTTATCAAACTCAATTAGAAATGCTCGATGAATCAGAAGCTAACGATAGAGTCGCCTTTGAGGAAGCATTCTTTAATTTGTCAAGTAAAATGCGTGAATTAATGCAAACTCAGTCTACTTCGCGTAATGCGGTAACGGCGTCACCAACGCTTTCAAATGCCTCTGATATGCGAGAAACATATAATGTCAGATTACCGAAACTCGATCTTCCTAAATTTTCGGGGAAATTTGATGAATGGTTTCCGTTCCGCGACTCATTTCTTTCGATCATACACGCGAATACAACTCTCAGTGATATTCAGAAACTACAATACCTGAGAGCCACTCTTACCGACGAAGCAAGTAATGTACTAAGCCCTCTCGAGATATCCGAGGCGAACTATGCGGTCGCGTGGGACCTATTAAAGGAAAGATTCGATAATAAACGCGACATTGTACAAACGCATCTCAAATCCATTATCGAGTTACCGGTTATGACGAAGGAAAACGTGGTAGAATTGCGACAGATCGCGGATGGTTCTGCGCGTCACATGCTAGCATTAAAAGCGCTGAAGCGTCCCACAGAACATTGGGACGATCTTTTAGTTTACCTTCTTAGCTCTAAGCTCGACCCGACCACAGAGCGAGAATGGCGACTGTCACTCAAGGACTCCGAGTTACCTACATTGAAACAATTTCACGCTTTCTTAGCCCATCGTTGTCAGGCTATCGAATCAACTGGTAGGTCATCCAATACTTCTACGAAAAATGTAAATTCGCGTTCGCAAGCGAGTAACAAACAAAGGACATCATGTAATGCATCCGTTAGCACAAAATGTGATTTTTGTAAAGGTGAACATGCTATTTACCAATGTAAACAATTTTTAGCTCTCCCGATTCTCAAACGGATTGCGGAAATTCGGTCACGCAAGATCTGCTTGAACTGTCTTCGTTCAACGGCTCACAATGCAAGCAAATGTACTTCAGGGACTTGCAGAA
>NW_020224939.1:50965-61023 GCF_003070985.1 Temnothorax curvispinosus | reverse complement strand
CCGCTACTTAGCATATATAAGAATTATATATGAAATAGGGGTAGAAAAGACTGAAAAATATAATTTATATATAATTCTTTTAAATTCGGTTGATTAGACTTAGCTTTTTATATGCGATCAAAGTTATGGATCTTTGATCGCGTATAAAGCTGGGTCTAATCAACCAAATCTTAAAAAATTATATATGAAATAGGGGTAGAAAAGACTGAGAAATATAATAAAATTAGAAATAGATCGATATCTTCAAATTTGCGGAAGTCAGAGTAAACACGGACATCAAATCTGCACATACACATATACGTACGGACATGCGATTTTAATGCAATATTTCGACATTTTAAAAAGACTTCTCGTTATATAAAAATTTTTGAAATGTAACATATATACCACATATACGGAGAAATCATTTTTTGGCGCGTAAACGTAAAAACAATATTTAAATTTTTATATTATAATTATATTATAAATAAAAATGTAGAAAAATTATTAAAGTTAACCAATTTCTTAGTGTGTTATCGATTTATGGTGTAGTAAACATGAACACGCTAGTATTAACGTTGCAGAAAACAAGTTTAAAGTTAAAACTAAGTCTTGCCTGCTCTATTTGACATTTATAATTTTATATTTATAATTGCAATTCTCTTGTGCGCGCTGTTGCCGCCGCACAGTCGGGCGACACCTCGAACGCAATTGGCTCGTAAGTCGAGCTCCCGGATCTGGCCAATCACGTCCCGCCGCTCCGCGCCGCCGACGCGGCGGATCGATACGGCGCGGCGGCGTACTTGGCACCGTGCCACCAGTGCGTCCGCACCGCGCGACGGTTGAACTAAAATTGCGTGTCTCGATAATCGGCGTGTTTTCGGCGTTGATTCTGACGATGAGCGGACTTGCCAGTTGCTGCCGTCGACGCTCGAAGTACTGTTACCTGCGTGAGTGACTCAGCTATCATTCTCCCGAGGAATTTCGCACGGGTAGGAAGTGATTGTGCTCCGGGAGCGAGCTTGTCACCGTGCTTCGTGCTGATTTCGGAACGCACTCGTCTCAGTGATTGGCATCCCTGCTTCCTCGTTTCGCGGGCCGCGGGAATAATTGCTACGCGAGTACGCGCCGTGTGTGTTCAACAATTTACGAGTGTATAAGAGGTGTCTGTCGAAATAATGAATAACGTGTCGCGCGAATCGCTTACTCGAGACGTCGAGGCGAAGGTATGTGAATGGCAATTGTGAACGATGTGCAGTTTCGCTGTGACATTCGCGGGTGATAGTCGCTCGTCCCGCCATGTCTGGACTCGCGAATCGCGAATGTGCGCATTCATTTATCTCGCGTCGTGCTTCGAACGCTGTGTGCCGGAATTGTCGTGTCATGTGATTTATCTCCGATTCTCTCCGTAGGGAAAAAGAGGGCTGAGTGACAGTGTCGTATCGAGTGATTCGAGTAACGGAACGCCGTGATACATCGCGCTCGTCTCGTGAATGCTTCGTAATCTCCGTGTACATCTCGCGTCGCGTAAATTAGCGGCCGGCAGTCACGATTCTTCGTCGTGCATATTAATAATACGGTTATACTTTCGCGAGATTTACGAATTTGATACCGTACGTGCTGTGAGTGTGATATTTAATTTCAATCAACTGCGTGCCTTTGTTAACCATCCGCTCGACTTGCGTAGTATCGCGCCCGACTCCTTCAAATTTGCACGAAAAATTGTTACCTAGCTGCTTTTGTATTATAGAGTAAAGATATACTTCCTTCCCACGGGTACGACCTTGGCGAGGTGGGAAGGCTCCAGTACCCAGTACGAGAATTTTACCCAAGCAAAACTCTTGTTCTGCTTGGATAAAAATTCAAAGACGGGGAAGCTAACGTACCCTCGTCCGCCGATTTAATTGAATGAACGAACCGCAGCCGGTTCGTCGCGTTTGCTTCGGGAGTGCCGTTCAAGTAATCGGACTAAAGGACTTTTCTAAACGGGAGTGCCGTACAGTATCGCGCGAGAAAGACTTTTAATGAAATTAGTCCGCGCGCGATTGTAGTTTATTATCCGCGAGTGTTTCTCGCGAGTGTCCTGTGCGGTGAGAGGAGGAAGTGCTGACGTCCTGAGAGGAGGAGGAGGTCTGGAGAGAGATATCGGGCACCGACGGAGCAACCTTGGGGTAAGTATCATCTCTTAGCTATACATATAAAATTGATAATTTGTTTCCATTTATTCGAAGTGTTTAATTTTAATTTCGATAAGTTAAAAGTAATTGAAGAAAGAGAAGTTATCTAAAATTCTATGCTTGTAAAGATCTTCGATAAACAGATAAATTGTATTGCTAAATATTTTATTGAAAGACGAATTGGAGACGCGTAAGAATCAACTTTTCAAATGTTAATAATTTTGAGCGTTTTTTTAATTTAAATCTTATGTTTGTATGTTACAGTATCACCGTAGCTACGTGGCTGCATAACTCCGCCCGTTGCGCATCGAATCGGTGAGTCAATAAATAATTTTTTCATTGAGGTAACGAATCTACGAATATATAATTAAATATAGAGCAATAATATATCTCGGTACATGCCGATTTACAATAATTTGTAGTATGAAAATATTACATTTCGTAGATCCATTGCCTTCAAATGGATGGGCTAAAATTGATTATGGGAAATATTTAATTTTGGTATCATTTGTATATTGTTGTATTTGCTGATTGTTATTGATTTATTGTGCGATTGTGCTTGAGGAAATACTCGCACACTTCGCACGCACCGAGCTCGCGAAGAACTCATTAAATTATGTTAACGAACTGCCGCGTTTTATATAAATTACTTTTGAATAAAGTTTTTAAATACATAAATTAAATTTTTGAATTTTTATTACATAAATCAATTCTATTTAAAACTAGAGTAAATAATAAATATTTTAGAAACACAAGAGAAACAAAAAGTAATATAATTCTCTAATAATTAAAGTAATGATTTTTTAAATAAAATTTTTTTAGATTTTTTTAAAAAGTTATTTTTGTAACATTATATATATATTTTTTTTTCTTAAACAAAAGAGATAAGTAAAATATTGTGTTAGAGTTAGATGTTATAAGAAAAAGTATTTGTAGATAGGGAAAAATTATGAGTTAGGATGTGTTTTATTTATACTTACCCATTTATTCATTTCCATATATTTAACCAAGATTAAATATTTATAAATCGATGCAAGAAAGCAATATATAGATATATTTAGAATTTATTAGATAGAAAACGTGATAAAATTGTTATTTATTACTAAAATTTATTTTAACAAAGCATCGATTTTACCCTAATTTTTTGTAGCCTATCCATCTATTTTTAATTGAAAAATTGGCTTTATGCTAGATAAAGTCAAGTTATATGACGTGAGATTCTAAATATTCTGTCGAGATACTGAAAATTTAAATTATTTCAGAACTGATGATATAGTACAATTATTCAGTTTTGCAATAATAAATAACTACGTTATATCAAAAATAATTTAGATAGAAAGTGACAGAAAAATATAACGAGATACATTATCGATAATCGTAAAATAAAGATTTGCATATATATCATTTAATTATTTAATTATTTAATTATAACAATGCGGTTATTGATTAATTATAATATCAATCGTGCGGGAAGTTTCTTTTTTTCGGATCTCACGTCATTTATTCTGTATCTATATCTTATTTGATACATTTTCGAGATGCGTACCTACCTCATGAACAACATGCATAATAACGCATCTTTGTGTTTTTGCGGTCGGTTTTCGTGGTCGGTTTTTCGAGAAATTTTTCATTATTAATTTTTTAATTTTGTCTACATTATAAATTCTAATTTTTCGCGGGATATAATTGAGATATTCATAGAACGCGAAGTAACATTTTTTTCTGTACTTGATTACAATTTTAAATTAAAAGAACGGGTCACAAAAAGAAACGGATAATCAATATTCTCAAGTAAATAACGGAATTAGTAATATAGAAATATTTTTTATCAATCTTGTGCAGTCATTTGCACTCTCGTTAGCAAGTCGGGCGCGTGTGAGAAGTCGCGGAGGAGCGTCGCGTACCTGGTGGCCGGCGTAACGGAACGGCATGCACCACCCCGCTTAGAAAGTTAGGCGTGTAGGTAGCGACATAGTTAAAACGTAGGTATAGAGAATAATTTTTTCCCGGGGTCTCTCTAGCATAGTACAGTTAGGGTCGCTCGTGGTGGTTTTAGTCGGTAGGCTATGGGCGCGCGCTGAGGGAGGCTCAGGGGATTTCGGTCCTCTGAAGCGCCCCTCGTAACGGTGGTACGCGTGCGCGTAGAATCCGACACTCACCCTCCCTACCCCAGGACGGGGGTGTCTTTCGAAGATTTCCACCACGTAAAAAAAAAAAAAAAAAAAAATAAGTATAGAATAATTTTTAATTGCTTTCAGTAATTACATTTCCATTAAGCGAGAATAAAAGAGGACCGCCGATCGGAATCGGCGGGGGTGGTGGTGGGCCTCTATAGATTGATCTATTTTTATCGGATGTAATCAGATAAAAACAAGTTACATATATCAGAAGACACTTAAAGATTTTAAATTTTAATTTATATATGTATATATGTATAAAGGATTTAAAGGGTTAATAGTAGTAACTGTATAATATTGAAGCTAAATAGCGCGCGCGTTTGTGATTGTGATATCTAGTTAATATTAAAAATTAATTTAAAACGTAAAAAAAATAGAATATCCAGCATAACATATTTATATTTCTATTAATTTTTATATTTAATTATACAGATTTCTTATCAAAACACTGATTGCGTCCTTAAAGTAAAAGAATAATTGTATATTTATTTTGACTAAAAACGTATTTTGTTCTAAAAAGCATTAGTATTAACCCTTTAGGGGCCACACATCGATCCCGTTGGATTAAGGCTACATCCACCTAGAGGTCCGAAAAATAGGTCAAAATTCAAATTTTTTTCAGAAACGATTAGTGGAAATGAAACGAATTTTTTTTTGTACTCAAAGATACATGTTTTGAGAGCTTTAAAAAAAATGTTTATCAAAAAATTGTTTCTGAAAAAAAAATCTGAATTTTGACCTATTTTTCGGGCCCCTAGGTGCATGGATGTAACCCCTTAAAATATGTTATAATTTATAAGATAGTCTTAACCCCCTTGCACAATGGGCGATAGCGATAGCGATAGTGACAGCGACAAGGTTGCCGACAAAGGTATAGCTTTGTCGGCAACCATGTCCCTGTCGCTATCGCCTATTGTGCAAGAGACTTTAAAAGACATCCCTGATAAAAGTTTTTTAGTTTTTTTTAGCTTTTTTAGCTTTTTTAGTTTTTTTAGTTTTTTTAGTTCTCTTTTTTGAATGTACATAATTATGTACACAGGTCCCTAAAGGGTTAATTTTCTGGACCTTGAGATATAATACATTATTTAATGGCACTGTCATGGGTCCTCTTGGATCAATTCTTACTGGTATCGAAGTTTTCTCGCACCGTGTCACCTTGTATTTACTCAATATCTTAAACAGGGCTAACCTCGTTTGAACAAGTCCGAATTTCTCGGCTACAAAATTTATAAGTGCGTATATAGTCTATATATTATGTTGATGAAGAAGAAGTGAAGAAATATGTATTAATATCTTAATGTATATAGAGATTATATTAAAATCGATTTTCTTACCCATACAAAAACGTTCGCCTCTTCCGAATGGGATATAGACGTCTTCCGGTATGTTACGTTTGTTTGTCTCGTTAAATCGCTCCGGATCAAATATATTAGGATTGCGAAAATTGTTTGAATCATAGTGTAGGCCAAGTAACGAAACGAAAACCGGCGTACCCTCCTCAATTACGAGATTGTGCTCCGGCACTTCATAATTTTTCTTAGCCATGTAATTTAGGAATCCCAATGGCGGGTACATTCTCAAAGTTTCTGAGACCACCATATCGAGATACGGAAATGACAGTGAGTTTGGCTCCATCTGGTAATAATAAACAATGTATAAAAATAATTTTTCATTTAAATTATAATTACAAATAGTCAAATAAGACTTTATCTTAATTTTTAGTTCACTTTCTGTGACTTAAAATATATTTTCTTTGCATTATAAGTCATAAATGTATATACAATTAAATTTAAAAATATATGTATCACTAAAAATAATTTACAAAAATAAAAAATTACGAAAGAGACTCAGCGGATGATAGTCGCATACCATGGTATGTGTAACTCTTCCTTTGGATTTCTTCAGTACCTGGAGTATTTTATTTCTTAGAGTGTTCTGAATTTTAGGTTGCAATGCGAGTTCATACAATGCGAAGGCCACAGTCGTTGAGATGGTTTCAAAACCAAATAAAAAGAAACTAGCTGCTTGTGCCAAAAGATCATCCTCTTCGACATGTCCAAGTCCTGAAATTTAATTCATCTATAAAGTTCTAAAATCTTTTGTTACTTGCTGTGAATAAATTCGTTTCTCATGATTATTGATCAAACATGACGGTTATAACTCTGATTTTGTTATTGCAAGCCGTTAAGTATGTTACACATCTTTATTTATTCTTTTATATAAATTATGTCAACGTAATTATTTCGCTTACTGAAATTTTCAATGTATCTCCATTTGAGAGGATCATTCCACTTGATGTCGACTAGAATATCAATGAGGTCGTATCTCTTATAATGGCGCGGGTGAGGATCGATTTGAGGAATGTGAGGATACGGAGGATCCTCAGATTCGACCCATTTCGATATATAATTATAGCGATCCAGCATTGTCTCCCAGAAAATTTTGCGCATAAAATCGGTTGTCTTCTTACCAAACACTTTTAGTTTAAGAAAACGAGTTAGATTTGGTAGGAAGAATATTGCGAGCATCTTCCAGGTGCGCCTATAATTATTTTCTAACATCGTTTTGGCATGTCTGCTATAATCGGAGTCTGGATTTTGAAACGTGTTCACGTCATCGCGTCCAAAAGCAATGCTCCATATCACATCCATGGTAAATTTTGTACTTACGTCCATTACGTCTATTATTTGTCCATTACCTGCCGGCAATGTTATCAGATTAAATCTATTTAGCCTGCAGATATTATACTGATTTTCGCATTTTTTATTATATTAGAAGAGGAGCAAACATCTACGTGTGCATTAGAGTAACATAAAATATCTTAATACTACAAAAATTTTACAGATGATTATAATTATAGTCACAGTCTTTATCTTGTTTCCTTGTCTTGTTACATTTCTTAATTTCAAGGATTACATAATATACCCTCCAACTTACCATTTAATTCCAATGAGTCAAGATATTCATCTAAATGTTTTCCGCATTTTAGCATCAGGTCAAATGCATACATCTGTACATCATCGTTAAAAAAAAATTGCATTATTTTGTCTTTCCATTTAAAGTGATCTTCTCTCGTGAAGAAGAGATTGGCGTAACCAATACGATCCTTTGGATCGGCCGAGGAGTATCGATTGTCAAAATTAGAATCTGCTGTGAGGACGTGCCGAATGACTTTGCGATCGCGAAGCAACAAGAAGGGCTTGTTAAAAATGTAGAAACCTATATAAGGTACATCCTTCTTTCGCTCGTAGAGTTCTTTTAAAAAGTATGATGGGGATTTCTTCAGGAATAGACACTCTTTGAAATTGCCAAAGAATGGCGTTGGCGGTATTTGCAGAACACCTCGTTTTTCCCAGTACTTGAAATTGCGAGTTATGTAAAGGTAAGCATTGTAAGCGATTACAATGAGAGTTATGAGAATTATTATGCCATCCAGGATCCAGTACTTCGTTATGAGCGCCATTTTGCAGTTTTTCTATAAAAATATGTTTTTTACATTTGTATAGTTAAAGAGAATGTAATATTTTAATAATTTACGAGATTGAAGAGATATTAGTATATAATTAAAAGAAAATAATGGTTAATCGATATTTAAAAAAAAAAATGTTTTAGGAACTCTAAAAATATGGACAATTGCTATTTAACAAAGACACAAATCATTTTTTCTGGATATCTGTTGTAACATGATTATTTGATTCTATTTATTTCCAAACTGTTTTGTTAACGCGATGTTTGTAATTTAACTTTCCGCGGAATTCGATTTAGTTTCTTATATATGCGTTTCAGCTACGTATCTGATTCTAAGAATATTAACCGCACCGGTAACGAAAAAAGTATATAGGCTTTGAAAGTCTAGCGCAATTAGTTGTGTAGTTAACGTTATGTAATATTTAATTAATAATTTAATACAAATTGTATACGTTTCGGCTCAATTTTGAGCCATCTTTAGCGGCGCGATGATGGGTAAATTAAATAATCTTAAGCTTTCCGATGAGCATAAAGTGTATATAAAAATTGAACAAAAATAATAAATACGCTCTTTATACATATATATATCATATTCCAAGCTTAAGGAAAATAAGAGCAAAATGCCGTTGTTAAAGCGAGAGATATAAAATACAAAAATTAACTTTAATACAAACATAAATACAAATTACAGACGTTTTGGTCTCAAATTTTATACTCTCTTCAATGTAACAATTAAAATTTGAAACAATATAAGAGGATAGGGCTAGTGAACAAAGCTGGGTATAGGTGCTTAAAATATGTATTATATGTATTTCAGTAACTGAAAGAAGAACACATGTTCGACCTTCAATACGATCACCTTCAGTGCGCAATATATCGATAAGAATTATTCCAACGGAAAAACTTGAATTAATATATCGGTTTTTAATTAAGTTTTTTTTATAATTAAGAATTGAGCCGATAAATTACACGTGTATTTGACTTTATTGAGACATTAAGAGGTTCTCAATAAGGTCAGATACTACATATGTAATTTATCGACTCAATTCTTAATTATAATGTAAGATTTTAACTTAATTTTTTTTCCGTTGGAATTCAACAATTGTCTATTTTCCATTGGATACTTAATTCTTATCCGTATATCGCGCACTGCAGGTGATCGTATATTGAAGGACGAAACGTTTGTTTTTTCAGTTTACTAATTTATAATACATATTTTAAGTACTTATACTTAGCTTTGTTCACTATTAGCTCTATCGTCTTATATAATTTTCAATTATGCAAACTTTGTAACGTTTAAAAATTCGGTTATGATTTTAAAACGAGTCTTTAATAATAACGCATATAAAGTGGAAATGTAGACATGTACTTTAAATCGGTGGTCATAGGACGCTGTGAACAAAATCACCCGTGGCATTGACTGCTGACTTATAAATCAGAGAAAAAGGATCAAAGGAATTATCTAATAAATAGTAACTCGTAAGTGTTATATGAGAATGTGTAATCTACTTACCAAACAGTCGACTTCGCAATATATAATATAGTTACTTTGCAATAGTGTTCGAATTTGATACAAGACAATGCTTTCTGTGTAAGATTGGCACACCGACTGAAAATTTAGCTTCAGTTACAAGGTGAAAAGGATACTAATCTAATATGATGAAGCATTATATGTATAAAGGAAAAGAGGTCAATAAATAAAACAAGACAATAAATAAAGAGAAATAGAAGATGTCAGTTATGTGGAAGTCTCTCGGTGAATAATCATTACAAAGATTTAATGTATTCTCTTGTAGATTAATGCCATTATTTTGCCCTTTAATATGTAAAACATTTCAGAGATACTTTTTTTAATGTGGAATTTATCTGGGATGTTAATGATATCTCAGTCAAAGTTTTGCTTATTTGGTCTATGTTTTAAACTTTTAAAGCTAGAGGGTAGTCTCTAATATTTTGGCAAACAAGGAAACTTCAAAACTGTAAATTCTGTATAGCATGCCAATAATTAATAACAGTCTCCTTTGAGAAATATTAGTAATAAATTTATTAACAATCTTCTTGATTGTATATAGTTACTCATGAAAATTAAATAAAGTAAAACAAACTTTGAAATTGTTATTTAATAATTAATAAGAAATGTCATATAATAATCACGTGTTTTACATTATGAGAATTTCGTATTATTGTACGCATACCGAATGTTGCATATGTAATTACACGTCGAAAAGAAATATATTGTATATAATTTTATTGCATA